>NC_055991.1:114022984-114215906 GCF_018446385.1 Zingiber officinale
GATGGACTCCTTAGATGCCTGTTTAATTGAAAATAAACTCCAAGGAGTCTTATGATACCTCTTATTACTGGAGAAATGATGTAGAAAAACCTTCTTGAAATCCTTAAATCTTCAGATAGATTTTTCTGGCAATCTTTTGAACCAACGTTGTGTAGCTCCCCCGAGTGTAGTAAGGAACATTCGACATTTCACCCATCAGAGAATTGTTGTAATAATGCTACATTTTCAAATTTCAATAGATGATCCTCTGGATCTATAGTTCCAGTGTACTCGCCGATCCGCAAATTTTGATACCGCTTAGGAAGCGGATCATCCAGCACGCTTTGAGAGAATGGAGATATGACTTTTTCCGGCGAGCTGTCGCTAGTTATCATTTTAACTTTGAGCTTTTCTCTGTCTGGTGGTTCACCAGAAGATTCCTGAAATACAGGCCTTCGTCCTCCTTGCTCCAAAGGAGTACGAAGAAAGGCTCGAGGGCGCCTTGTCGGAGAAGCCATGGTCGGAGGGAAATATACATGCTCTTCTTCTTCCAGCTCCTTTCTCTTTCGGTGCTCAGTAGTTGAAATTGCTGGATTATGAGCTACCTGCAGAGTGGCTCCAGTATGAGCTTGTTGTTGCAGCTGTTGTTCTTGCAAAGCCTTCTATACATGAGTCTTGATGAGAAGATCTAGATCCTCATGGCTAATAGTGAGCAGATTTGATTTTCTAGCCTCTTCCATCTTGTAGTCTCAGATTCAGGTGAAGTTCCCACAGACGACGCCAAATTTGATCCTGTCTGAGAAGCTTGACAAAATGGAAAGCTGGGAGAAAACTCACTGCTGATGAAGAATAATACCTGTAGAATACCGATCCGAAAAACCCAAAGCGGATCTAGAGGAATGAAGTTACAGAAGGCCCTTCCTGTATAGAGATCCGAAGACAAGGGAGAAAACCAGCCGACGGGAACCACGATCCGAAGCTTCCAAGATTTCCTGCGCACCAGAGACCAATCCAACACTATCGTCAGTGACCTAAGACCGGGGTGGGAATCCCTGGCTAGACCCTCCGACGCTCAAGTCAGTGATCTCTTTCTTGTTATCTCCCCAGGAGGAAGAAGATGAACAGTAGTTAAAATTAGGGTTGTGAGTATGAGCGTCAATGTGAACTTACCTGGCCCACGGAGAGGATTCCCCTTTTTATACCACTTCATATAACCTCCGTAGTCATGAAGTGGACCCCGGTTTGTTAGAGTTTGTTATGAGATGACGTAAGTTGTGTACTTGTGGAAAATTACTTTTAAGGAATCTTTTTCGTACCCCAGATGTACCTTCTTTGTCGTCTAATACCTGCGGAAGAGTCTAGAAACATACTTCCCATCAAATTAGCAAGCTTGTCATATAACCACATATCACAGATATCTTTATGAAACTATTTATGAACATTCTAGCAATATTTGTTTTCATCCTGTCTTCACTATGTTATAGACAGCTCAATATTACATCATAATCTATATTGAATAGAATTGAACTTAAGTTATGTCCGGGCGGGCTATTCCCATTACTCAACATAAGTTATTATAAATCTCATAAAGCCTTGTATCTTTTCATACTCAGTCGATCATACACATTAAACTGGTACTAATCTGCATTTGGATATGCTAACTTAGTTAGTTTTGATTTATCTATCTTACCATGCTTAGACCTAACCAATGTTAATCCGCTGCCTTGAAGTATTGTTCGGATTGATGTTGATCTATATTCTATCACATGTGTGGCCTCGACCGATATTGGTCCATATCTCCCTAAGTCTATTATTCAGGACGTCCTTGAGCTATTCTTCTTACGGAATCTATCGGTCGGGGTTATGCCTACCTCTTTCCAGGTATATCCCGTCCGATATTGGTCTACCTTTCTTCTAGGGTATTTCTTGGTCGATATTGGGCTGTATTATATTAGGTATGCGACTTCGGCCTATATTGGACCATGTTTCTCTAAGTTTGTTATTTTGCCCGTCATTGAACTATTCTTCTTACGAAATCTCTCGGTTGGGGTTATGCCTACCTCTTTCCAGGTATATCCCGTCTGATATTGGTCTACCTTTCTTCTAGGTATTTCTTGGTCGATATTGGGCTGTATTATATTAGGTATGCGGCTTCGGCCTATATTGGCCCATATTTCTCTAAGTTTGTTATCTTGGCCGTCATTGAGCTATTCTTCTTACGGAATCTCTCGATCGGGGTTATACCTACCTCTTTCCAGGTATATCCCGTCCAATATTGGTATATCTTTCTTAAGGAATTATCTGACTGGGATTAGTCTACCTTTCTCAAGGTATATCCCGGTCGATATTGATCTACTTCTCAATGCTGCTATCTCTTTTTTCCTTTTTCAGCAAGGACCCGCTAAACCTAACCCATATCAATCATCAAGGCTGGGATCACTCTTCCACTCGATGGCTCAGGAAAACCGGTTACCATGCGAGAACTGGGATGCAGGTCAAATAAAGAAGGTCGAGGCCAATGCCAAAGCGACGTATACTCTTCAATGTGGTCTAACAAAGGAGGAGCTAAACCGAGTCAGCCCATTCTCAAGCGCGAAAGAGCTATGGGAGAAGCTGATTGAGCTACACGAAGGTACTTCCGATATGCAAGTAAGTAAGCATGATTTAATAGAGGAATTATTTGAGTTACATGAGCAGACTAATACTACTCCGGGCGAGAAAGGTATTGCGTTAGCTACAGGTACAAGCAAGACAAAGGAGGCTAGAAAGAGGAAGGTGTTGAAGGCAACATGGTCCGAGTCATCAGACAAAACTGAATCCGATGAAGATAAACAAGCAAGCTTACTCGCTCTACCAGTACAAGCGAACATTGTCGAAACCGAGTCCGAGTTCGAGTCCGAAATTGAGAGCGAATTAGAAACTGAGTCCGAGCAAAGCTACGGATCCGTATCCATTTCCGAAGACCCATACCTACTGTAAGCTCTTTAATTTCTAGTATTAACATAGATAATCTAGAAAATTTAGTTCCTTATTTGTTAAAGAAATTGGCTAAATCCAACGTCCGGGTCAAGTCACTCCAAAAGGAGGTAACAGCTCTTATGGAAGCGACTAACTCGAGTCCTTTGACTAGGCTAGTTCAAATTGGAAGTTTAACTCAAGTCCAACAACTTGAGGAAGAAAATTTCAATTTGAAAACTCAAGTTAAAGAACTTAAGGACACGTTGGAATGGTTCACGTTGGGTTCTAAGAATCTTAATCTGATTCTTGTAAAACAAAGAGTTGTTTACAATAGATCTGGACTTGGATTTAAGCGTAAACAAAAATTGTATTTGTCAATTATGAATAGATCAAACAGAAGCAAAGTCCAAGCATGGCTCCCCAAGTCGAACTTGGTTAATCAAGTTGGACTTGGACTATATTGGATCCCCAAGGATCAGATACATTACCTTGATAGACCATATCGAGGTTATGATCCAGGGGGAGCCAATAGAAAAATCATCGTTATAAATAAATAGAATTGTTTGATGATTGCTTTATTTCTTTTGCTTTTATTAAATGCTTAGATTATGATATATTAAGGATCCAGGCATAATTTACACTTGATTGGTTAGTCCTAGGAGTTTCAAAAAGAAAATTAAATATGTAATTTCTTTGAAAGACTTTGTCTAGAAGTGGTGAATGATCCCATACCCAAGAAGGCCTAGTGCCTCGCCACAGCCTGGAAGCCAATATTTGAAATGTGTATTTAATTGACTAATTGGAAACCTAAATCTAACTCAAATGTAAATTAATCCTTAGACATAATCTAAATTAAAGTTAACCATCTCACAACTGTTGGATCATGAAAGCTGATAAAGGGGGTGAATATCGATAAAACGTTGCAAAGAAGATCGAGTACGCAGCGGAATAAATAAAATTAAAACAACGCTAACACAAGTAATTTTTACTTGGTTCGGAGACTGGGTCGACTCCTACTCCAAGGCCCACACTCGTTGAGTGCTTTCGTTGGGCAATCCACTAGCAATTAGAAATATTACAAAAGTAAAGTATAGAATTGCTTTTATTAAAAAAAGAAGTATCGACAATAAGGAGTAAAAAGAAAAATTGCACTTTGTCGGTTGCGGCGTCGCAGGAGCACAGCAGAGCAAGCAATGGAAGATCTTTTGTTGTCAATTGTCTTTGCTCCAGCCTTCACCCTCCTTATATAGGAGGCTTCGGGCGCCCGGATCCCTTCCAGGCGCCTGAAATGTGACGTAGCCTAGTGTAACGACCCGCCTTCTACTAACTAAGCTGTAAGGCCGATCGCTACAATATGCTGTGCTAAATTTTACTATTGCGGAAATCTGGATTGATTAAAATTTTGCTAAACTGATTACTGGAAAATCTGAACTTAATATTCTAGGTGTACCTAGGAGTTGTACACATGCTATGGAAGATAATCTATGCCTCTCGGATCTCCTGCTAGCTGTAATCAGGCATTTCAATCGATCCATGAATCGATTGGGCTGTCGGATCAATCCCGTGATCGATCCAGCTTGATATTGGCACGGAAGAAGGCTCTGGATCGGTCGGCTGACCGATCCATAAGCGATAGTGTTCTGTATGCTGCTGTACCGACCGATCCAGGAGTACAATGATCGGTCGGCAGACCGATCCAGTGGCTCACTAATCGGTCGGCAAACCGATCCAGTGGCTCACTGATCGGTCGGCAGACCGATCAGTGAGCTTCGGTACTCTCTGTTCGCAGACGCCAACTCTCTGTTCGCGACTGGATCGGTCAGCTGACCGATCCAGTGCAGACGCTAACTCTCTGTTCGCATCTGGATCGGTCGGCTGACCGATCCAGTGGCACAGCCCAGTCCTGATCGATCTGTAGATCGATCTGGGTTTCTGATTTCAAATCAGAACCCCTGATTTCAGCACTTGTTCGTGCCAAAATCTCACACAACAGTTATAGAATGCATGGAAAACGTTCTAATATCTATTAACTAGCATTCTAACATGATATAGTGCAAAGCTTATTAATTCATAGCATTTAAACCACTAGAAATGCATAAAAGTATCTTAAGACAAGGAACTAAAATCTTAATTTGCTAAACTCCCTAAGGATCTTCATTCCAGGTTCCTGCCACACACACCATCACTGCATTGACCTCCAGCTTCTTCTGCTAGTCCATCTTTCCTTTACCCTTATCTGCAGTATAAGGAAAAATAGTATCTGTAAGCTTTAAGCTTAATAAGAAACCATCTACCTCACTAAAACATGCAACGATGCAAACATGTTTTTAAAGAATGCTATTTGAAAACATGCACTGAATTTGTTAAAGCATGGCATACTGGAGTTACATGGCATAAACACTGAAACATGGCATGCATAATAAAATCTAAGCATGGAGCTATCTCATGATATCAACTAGGAGAAAATAAGCTGAAACTGTAACTGAAACTGGGCTAAAGCTGAGCTAGTGCTGAGTTGAACTATAATCACATGACTAGGTTACGAATTTGAAAGCTATTATCGTAATAAGTGAAAATACATAATCATGTTGCTAGTGGGCCCGGCAACTGTACTTTGCTGTGCGCGCATCCCTAACTAGACCCGGGTTTGCAAGTCCCGAATTTAGTAGGGTTACTAGGTTATCTGAACCTAGGGACGACTGTGGGAGCCCAACCCAATGGATATCTAATCCAGTATAGTGCCACTGAAAATAAAATACTGAATATAGCTACTAATTGCTTATTTTCTTGTTTCTAGGTTATCTGAACATAGAGCTAGGTTATCTAAACCTATAGGCGACTGTGGGAGACCACCCATTGGACCGTAGTCCCATGTAAGCTGAAACTAGACTAATATACTTATTTAAATGCTACTAATGCATTTAACTGAGCTGTTAAAAAAATATCTGAGGTGGTATTTAGCTACACTAATCATTTTGTCGAACACTTGGTGTGCTCCAACTCTCCCCTCTAATAGGGAGACCACCTCTTGGCACCCGACAACGTCTAGAGCCTCCAACTGAAGGAGAATAACGTGTCTGGCCCATCTAGAGGTGCTCAACTAGATCCCTAGTCTGCGAGGAGGGTTTAAACACACCCTGGGTGCCGAAAAATCTGCATATAGCTAAACTAAAGGCATGCAATCAAACGAAAGCTACTTATACTGCAGGTAAGGGGTTTCTTACCTCCTATTCATAATTTCTTATGATTCTAATCGCTAGGTTTCCGGAGGAGACGATCCTTTCGACGATCTTCTCGCGTCTAAGCGTTCCTCTCGCGAAGGGGAACGTCCTCGTGTCGGAGATGTCGCCGGAAGGTGTCCTTGAAGCCCTAGGAAGGGAACCCTAGGTTTCTTCTTATGGTTGGCGCCGAGAGAAGGAGAGGGAAGGGGAGTCGGCGTGAGTTAGGGTGAGGAGAAGAAAGTTCATGGTGGAAAGAAAAGAAATAACCCTCACTTATTTATTTTCCCATATTTATATTAAGTGGGTAATTTTGGCCCAACTTAAACTTAACTATAAATGTTTCCCTTCTCTTTCAGCACGGCCCTGCTGGGTTCAACTGGTTACTAGAATTATTCGTAAACCATAGGTCTTGGGTTCAATTCCCGCTTAGGCCGTTTTCGTTTTCTATTTATTTTTACTACTTCCGCTACTCTAAAAATTCTAGAATAATTATAGAATATTTCTAATATAGTTTTGAGAATTTTCGGGTGTTATAATCCCTCATACCTTATAAAAAGTTCGTCCTTGAACTTAGAACAACTCTGGGTACTTCTGTCTCATACTGGCTTCTGTCTCCCAAGTTGCCTCTTCTGCTGTGTGATTTTGCCAAATAACTTTGACTAATGGTACTTCCTTGTTCCGCAATTTATTAACTGCTCGGTCTATTATCTGAATAGGCCGACTGTCATAGCTGAGGTCTTCGCGGATCTGTACCGACTGGGCCTCAATCACCTGGGTGGCATCTGGGGTATGCTTCTTCAGCATAGAGACATGAAATACGTTGTGGACAGCTGACATTTCCTGGGGTAGCTCTAGCTCATTTGCTACCTTGCCCACTCTTCTGCTCATAAGGTATGGTCCCACATATCTGGGACTTAGCTTGCCCGTCTTCCCAAAATGCATTACTCCCTTCATGGGAGCTACTCTGAGGAACACTGAATCCCCAACTGAAAACTCTAAGGGTCTGCGCCGTGTATCAGCATAGCTCTTCTGGCGGCTCTGAGCTGTCTCTATCCTCTGGGGGATCTGCTGTATAGCTGCTGTGGTATCTGCTACTAGATCTGTCTGAAGCTCTAGTTCTTTCTGTTCACCACTCTCATACCAGCAGATTGGGGATCTACACCTCCGCCTATAGAGAGCCTCATAAGGTGTCATACCGATAGTAGCCTGATTGCTGTTGTTGTATGCAAATTCTGCTAAACTCAGATATTTGCACCAACTTCCCTTGAAATCTAGGGCACATGCTCGGAGCATATCTTCGAGTACCTGATTTACTCGCTCCGTCTGTCCATCTGTCTGAGGATGGAAGGCTGTGCTGAACTTTAGCTTCGTGCCCAAAGCTGACTGTACACACTCCCAGAAGTGTGATGTGAACCTACTGTCTCTGTCTGATATAATGGTTCATGGGATTCTATGTAGTCTAACGATCTCCTTGAGATACAACTGTGCTAGCTGTTCCATGGAGTAGGATATCCTGATAGCTAAGAAGTGGGCTGATTTAGTCAATCTGTCGACTATTACCCAGATGGTATCAAAACCATTAGTGGTTCTGGGTAATCCCACTATGAAATCCATAGAAATGTCTTCCCACTTCCACTCTGGAATCTGAATAGGCTGCAAAACTCCTCCTGGTCTATGATGTTCTGCCTTAACCCTCTGACAGGTTAGGCAGGTGCTGACATATCGAGCGATGTCTCTCTTCATCCCAGGGCACCAAAAACGTTTCTTCATGTCCTTGTACATTTTGGTGGAGCCAGGATGCATCGCATAGGGAGTCTTGTGAGCCTCAACTAGGATTTTCCTCTGTAGTTCCTCCTGATCTGGAACACAGAGTCTGTCGCCAAAGTACACTACCCCGCTATTGGACACTCTGAACTCTCCACCTCCTGATTCTGCTAAACCTTGCTTGATTCTCTGAATTTCAGGATCCTGCTCCTGAGCTGTCTGGATGTCACCAAGCAAGGTAGACTCTAATGTCATAGTAGAGAGCTGTCCGACTATGAGTTCGAGACCGAAATCTGAGATCTCCTTCTGTAGGGGCGGTGACATAGCTGCTAGAGATAACAGGGTAGCGCTGGACTTTCTGCTGAGGGCGTCTGCTACCCTATTTGCTTTTCCTGGGTGGTAGAGGATGTCTATGTCGTAATCTTTGACCAGCTCTAGCCATCTGCGCTGTCGCATATTCAGATCCTTCTGAGTGAAGAAGTACTTCAGACTCTGATAATCTGTATACACTCTGCACTGAGCTCCATACAAGTAATGTCTCCAAATTTTGAGAGCGAACACCACTGCTGCAAGCTCAAGGTCATGAGTAGGGTAATTCTTCTCATATTCCTTGAGTTGTCTGGAGGCATAGGCTATCACCTTGCCATTTTGCATCAGTACTGCTCCTAGTCCCAATTTAGAGGCATCACTATATATATCAAAGCTGTCTGTATTTTCTGGTAGAGTCAGAATAGGTGCACTGGTCAATCTCCTTTTCAGCTCGCTGAAACTGTTCTCACAGTCCTCTGTCCACTGAAATTTTTTGTTCTTTCTGGTAAGAGCTGTCAGTGGGGAGGCTATCCTGGAGAAGTCCTCTACGAATTTCCTGTAGTAACCTGCTAATCCCAGAAAGATTCTGATCTCGCTGGCGTTCTTGGGTCTTTTCCAGTTCCTCACAGCTTCTATCTTACTAGGGTCTACCATGATACCATCCTTTGAGATGATGTGACCCAGGAAGGACACCTCATCTAACCAAAATTCACACTTGGTGAACTTGGCGTACAGCTGATTCTGTTGGAGGGTCTGCAATACTGTCCTCAGGTGCTCTGCGTGTTCTTCCTAAGTTCTGGAATAGATAAGGATGTCGTCGATGAACACGATAACAAACTTATCTAAATATTCCCTGAATACCCTGTTCATGAGGTCCATGAAAGTAGCTGGAGCATTTGTCACGCCGAAGGGCATGACTACGAACTCGTAGTGTTCGTATCTAGTCCTGAACGTTGTCTTGGGTATATCCCCTTCTTTAACCTTCACCTGATGATAACCTGATCTGAGGTCTATTTTAGAGAACATTGCTGCTCCCTTTAGCTGATCGAACAGGTCATCTATTCTGGGAAGAGGATACCTGTTCTTGATTGTGACCTGGTTCAGTGCCCAGTAATCTATACATAGGCGCATGCTTCCGTCCTTCTTCTTCACGAACAATACAGGTGCTCCCCATGGTGAGTGACTAGGGCGTATGAAGCCTTTGTCAAGTAGCTCCCGTAATTGCTCATGAAGTTCCTTCAGTTCGGCTGGAGCCATGCGGTAGGGTGCTTTGGAAATAGGGTTGGTTCCAGGAATGAGCTCTATCTCAAATTCAATCTCCCTATCTGGTGCTAATCCTGGTAACTCTTCAGGGAAGACTGCTGGGTAGTCACTTACGACTCGGACCTCTGCTAGCTGTTGGTCCTTGTCCTGACTGGTACTGACTACGTGTGCTAAAAATCCCGTACACCCTGAATCCATTAATCTATGTGCCTTCATAGCTGAGAGGAACCTCTTGGCCTTTCTTTTGGGTTCTCCGACGAACTCGAACTGTGCTTCTGCTTCAGGTTGGAATATGACTTTCTGCTTACGGCACTCAATGGAAGAACCGTATCTGATCAAGAAGTCCATTCCAAAAATGACATCGTAGTCAGTCATATTTAGCACGATCAGATCACAGAAGAGTTCTTTGTCTGCTATAATGACTGGCACTGCTCTGAGCCAGTGCGTGGATGCCATAATTTCTCCTGAAGGCAGTGTCGTCAGAAACTGACTATTGAGTACCTCTGGAGGTATTGCTAACTTCTCGACAAATGCCCTGGATACATATGAATGGGTTGCCCCAGTATCGAATAAGACAATTGTACTTTGCTGTAAAATACTAATCTGACCTGTAACAACTGTCGAGGCATTTGCTACGTCCTCTCTGGTGAGTGAGTAGATCCTCGCATTGGTCATAGCTGGAGGGGCTTCTAATCTGCCCTGGCTGATGTGTGGACCATCTAAAGCGGCCTGCATCTGATGTAACTGAGCTGGCTGGCCTCCGTACTGAATCGGCTGTGGCCGAGGAAGACTGGTCTTGTTTGGGCACTGCTTAGCCATGTGCCCTTCTTGTCCACATTCAAAGCATCCTCGTGTGCCCTTACGATAAACTCCAGGATGGAATTTCCCACAAGTAGCAGACTTTGGATAACTGTGCTGCTTGCTGGCTGGTCCTCCTTTTGGGTAACTTCCTGGTTTGCGCTTGTTGCTGGAGTTCTCTTTCCAGTTAGAGCCATGAGAGCTGTGGCCCTGCTGCTTCTAGGTACCTGAGCCTCCTTGACCCTTAGGTTCTGAGAGGATTTGCTTCTGCTGCTTGATACTATTCTGGTAGTGCTCAGTGGTCAAGGCGCTGCTGACTAGTTCTTCGGTGGTTTGCGGCCTGTGGATGCCGCCAGCCACGTTCATTGCTATTTCTGGCCTCAGCATCTTGAGCATCAACCGGACTCGTTCTTTTTCTGTGCTGACTAGTTCTGGGCATAGACGAGCCAACCTGTTGAATTTCTTCACAGCTTCCTCCACTGAAAGGTTGCCCTGACGAAACTCTGTGAACTCGTTGTAGTGGCGGTTCGTGACCCACATGTGAAAGAATTCCTCAAAGAACTCCTTCTCGAAGTCAGCCCACAACATCTGGTTCACTGGGCGCTTCACTCTGATTCTCTCCCACCACATGCGTGCATCCCCTGTCAGGCAGAAGGAGGCACACTTCACCTTTTCGTGTTCTGGCCAGTCCAGAAGCTCCATCGTACTCTCCAGTGTTTTGAACCAGGCTTGTGCATCCCATGGTTCACTAGTGCCTGAGAAGTTCTCTGGCTTGACTCTCTGCCACTGGATCAGATATGCTTCTCTCTGCGTTCCTGCTGCTGGGGCTACTGGTGCCGTAGGCTGGACTGGTGGAACCTCTAAGACTACTGGCGTCGCTACGTTCGGTTCCGGGGTGACTGTGGGGGTATTCTGCTGATTAGCCCTGAGGGTGGCTATCTCCTGTTGCTGTTCAGCTAGCTGCTGCTGTAACTGAGCCACTAACGTTGTAAGGTCTGGGGGAGGCACTGAACTGCCTGCCTCATGTTGGGGCTCAGTAGCTGGTGTCCTTCTAGCTGGGTGTCCTCGTGCCATTTCTAAAGACATGGAGGATAGGACATGCATAACTAATACAATTATAATTGTATAACTATTGCTATCATGTTATATACTATCACATACTAACATGCATCAATTATTTATAAACATGAGCTATAACAAGAAAGTAAGAAACATAAATAAAGCAGAGGTATTGTTACTTGGAAGATGCAGGTTCAATGCTGATGTGTGTGTAGGAAGTATGGAACACTGCTCTGATACCACTCTGTAACGACCCGCCTTCTACTAACTAAGCTGTAAGGCCGATCGCTACATTATGCTGTGCTAAATTTTACTATTGCGGAAATCTGGATTGATTAAAATTTTGCTAAACTGATTACTGGAAAATCTGAACTTAATATTCTAGGTGTACCTAGGAGTTGTACACATGCTAGGGAAGATAATCTATGCCTCTCGGATGTCCTGCTAGCTGTAATCAGGCATTTCAATCGATCCATGGATCGATTGGGCTGTCGGATCGATCCCGTGATCGATCCAACAGCCCAAGCGTGGGATCGGTCGGTGGACCGATCCATCCGCATACAGACGTGTGCTGCTAGATCGGTCCACCGACCGATCCAGAGTACACCGATCGGTCGGCGGACCGATCGATGCTCACCGATCGGTCGGCGACCGATCGATGGCTTTCGATACTCTCGCAGACGCCAACTCTGTTCGGATCGGATCGGTGGACCGATCCAGGTCGACGCTAACTCTGTTCGCATACGGATCGGTCGGTGGCCGATCGATCCAACCGATCTGATCGATCGTAGATCGATCCGGGTTTCGATTTCAAATCGGAACCCCGATTTCAGCACTTGTTCGTGCCAAAATCTCACACAACAGTTATAGAATGCATGGAAAACGTTCTAATATCTATTAACTAGCATTCTAACATGATATAGTGCAAAGCTTATTAATTCATAGCATTTAAACCACTAGAAATGCATAAAAGTATCTTAAGACAAGGAACTAAAATCTTAATTTGCTAAACTCCCTAAGGATCTTCATTCCAGGTTCCTGCCACACACACCATCACTGCATTGACCTCCAGCTTCTTCTGCTAGTCCATCTTTCCTTTACCCTTATCTGTAGTATAAGGAAAAATAGTATCTGTAAGCTTTAAGCTTAATAAGAAACCATCTACCTCACTAAAACATGCAACGATGCAAACATGTTTTTAAAGAATGCTATTTGAAAACATGCACTGAATTTGTTAAAGCATGGCATACTGGAGTTACATGGCATAAACACTGAAACATGACATGCATAATAAAATCTAAGCATGGAGCTATCTCATGATATCAACTAGGAGAAAATAAGCTGAAACTGTAACTGAAACTGGGCTAAAGCTGAGCTAGTGCTGAGCTGAACTATAATCACATGACTAGGTTACGAATTTGAAAGCTATTATCGTAATAAGTGAAAATACATAATCATGTTGCTAGTGGGCCCGGCAACTGTACTTTGCTGTGTGCATATCCCTAACTAGACCCGGGTTTGCAAGTCCCGAATTTAGTAGGGTTACTAGGTTGTCTGAACCTAGGGACGACTGTGGGAGCTCAACCCAATGGATATCTAATCCAGTACAGTGCCACTGAAAATAAAATACTGAATATAGCTACTAATTGTTTATTTTCCTGTTTCTAGGTTATCTGAACCTAGAGCTAGGTTATCTAAACCTAGAGGCGACTGTGGGAGCCCACCCATTGGACCGTAGTCCCATGTAAGCTGAAACTAGACTAATATACTGATTTAAATGCTACTAATGCATTTAACTGAGCTGTTAAAAAAATATCTGAGGTGGTATTTAGCTACACTAATCATTTTGTCGAACACTTGGTGTGCTCCAACTCTCCCCTCTAATAGGGAGACCACCTCTAGGCACCCGACAACGTCTAGAGCCTCCAACTGAAGGAGAATAACGTGTCTGGCCCATCTAAAGGTGCTCAACTAGATCCCTAGTCTGCGAGGAGAGTTTAAACACACCCTGGGTGCCGAAAAATCTGCATATAGCTAAACTAAAGGCATGCAATCAAACGAAAGCTACTTATACTGCAGGTGAGGGGTTTCTTACCTCCTATTCGTAATTTCTTACAATTCTAATCGCTAGGTTTCCGGAGGAGACGATCCTTTCTACGATCTTCTCGCGTCTAAGCGTTCCTCTCGCGAAGGGGAACGTCCTCGTGTCGGAGATGTCGCCGGAAGGTGTCCTTGAAGCCCTAGGAAGGGAACCCTAGGTTTCTTCTTGTGGTTGGCGCCGAGAGAAGGAGAGGGAAGGGGAGTCGGCATGAGTTAGGGTGAGGAGAAGAAAGTTCACGGTGGAAAGAAAAGAAATAACCCTCACTTATTTATTTTCCCATATTTATATTAAGTGGGTAATTTCGGCCCAACTTAAACTTAACTATAAATGTTTCCATTCTCTTTCAGCACGGCCCTGCTGGGTTCAACTGGTTACTAGAATTATTCGTAAACCATAGGTCTCGGGTTCAATTCCCGCTTAGGCCGTTTTCGTTTTCTATTTGTTTTTGCTACTTCCGCTACTCTAAAAATTCCGGAAAAATATCTAAAAATTCCAGAATAATTATAGAATATTTATAATATAGTTTTGTGAATTTTTGGGCATTACACCTAGCCAATCACGAAGCTCCACGTGTCGACGTGTGTTGGAGGATAAAACATGCCTTCGGGCGCCCGGATCACTTCCGGACGCCCGAACTTCCAAGCGCTCGGACTTCTAGGCTCCCCGACCTCCGAATGCCCGGATCCCTTCCGAGCGCCAAGACCTCTGGGTGCCTGGATCCCTTCCGGACGCCAGGACCCTTATTTTCCAGCAATCTCCTTCCTACAAGAAAACATTAGTCCGGAGGCAAATGTAAATTATATATCCTGTAAAACAGAGTGTTAGCATTATTTATATAAGGAATAAGTATTAATTAGATTCTGTCTCCTCAAAACCGGAATCTAGTCACGATCTCAACTTAGATTTTCGAAATGGATCTAAGTTGGATCGACGCATAATGTTCCCTTCCCAGGAACACGTCCTCACAGTCACTCCCCTCCAGTGATTTACCTCAACTTACCCGCCAGATGTTCGGTCAGGGCGTCGACCCATCTGGATTTCGTGTCAGCTACCTGGTCAGCCTGTCGACCTAGCCAAACTTCCCTGCAATACTGAGTTAGCACAATAGATAAAAACAGTCTTAACAGAATTCAAGTATAATCTAGGGTTACCTCCTCGGGTTGCCTAGCTTCACTCATTAGGGACTTCCACACCTAGCTTCACTCACTAGGGCCCGACTTCACTCACCGGGACTTCCACCACCTAGCTTCACTCACTAGGGCCCGGCTTCACTCACCGGGACTTCCACTTTGCCTAACCTTTGGTTAGGACTTAACTTTGCTAGTCATCTAGTCCTGACTAGACTTCTCTCTCCTAAACATCAAGTCTTGTTTGGGTCAACCCTTGATCATATTCTCAATTATCGAAACCTTAGAAGTCGATTGCACCAACAATAACAACATACAAGGTTCCATGATTGACAACTTAGAATCAGGTGAGATGGACCTAGGATGAACTTAGTCGAATTTATGTAACCTAATTTTATTTAATCTAATTAATCACCCTTAATTCAATTTAATCAATTTAATAAATTTAACTTAATTAATTTTAATCTTAATTTCAAAATTATAACTAATTTTAAAATCATAATTAATTTCAAAATCTCACTTAATATTATAATTAATTTCAAAATCATAATTAAATTATTTCTTAAATTATTTCCAAAAAGTTGATTATTATTAAGGTTCAAATCATAATTAATTTCATAATTATTTTAAAAATCATAATTATTTTCGAAATCTTACTTAATTTTTATAATTAATTTTAAAATCTTACTTAATTCTATAAATATTTTCAAATTATTTTTCAAAATGATAATTACTTTCAAATCATTATAATTATCATAATTAATTTTAAAAAGTTAAGTATCTTTAACTCATTTAAAATTTTAATCATAGTAAAAATTCAAAAATCTTAATTATTATAAATTTTATTTAAATTATTAATTCTTAGACTTTCAAAAATCTTAATTAATTTCAACTCATGCTTAAGATTATCATTTCAAACTTTTTTTAATATATTTTCAAAATCTTCAAAAATTTAAATGTTTACTCATTTTTTTTAAAAAATTCAAACTCATTAAAAATTTAAACTTATATTTTAAATCTCAATATTCTTCTTAAATATTGATAAAATTAAAATAAAATTAACTCCGTCTCACACTCACTCATAAGCTGAACATATTTAATAACCTAGAATGGGTGAGATGGAAAATTAGGAAAATATAAAATAACTATTTTTTTTAATTATATTCTTGGACTCGAGAATCCTCAAAATTATTAAGGCATTAATCAAGAGGAAGTGGAGGGAATTGAGCTAAGTTTTTTAAAAAAAAAATCAAAATTTTGATTTATTTTTTAAAAATAAAAAAAATATCTACAAAAACTAAGTATTTGCTCAAGTATTTTTCAAATCACTTACTTAGCTAAGTATTATTACAAGAAAATATTTTTTAAAGTTAAGTTTTTAACTTTAAATCTAAGATTCTATCAAAATATTTTTTAAGCTAAAGTTTTTATCAAAATCTATTTTAAGTTGAGTACTTTTAAGTAAGTCATTCAAAACCTTATCTTCAAAAGTTTAAATCTAAGTATTAAAATTCTCAAAGTCTTTTTAAAGCAAGTCTTTTTAAGGCTAAATACTTGACAAAACAATTATCTTCAAAAGTTTAGCTAAGACTTTGATAAAAATGTTTTCAAAGTAAAATTTTAACTAAGTTTTTTTTTCAAACCTAAGTGTTTATTAAACTCTCTTTCAGCTAGGTTTTTAACTAAGTAATTTTCAAAACTAAACATTAAATTTAATTAAAATATTTTCTAAACTTAGCTATTTAGCAAGGTGTTTTATCAACACAACCATTTTAAAGCTAAAAATTGAGCTAAGTTTTTTTTTCGAAAAAGATATAAAAGTTTCAAAACTTATGTTTATCTAAGTTTTTATTGAAAAAATTAAATATTTTTCAAAGCATTTCTAAATTAGCTAAGTATTTTTAAAGGTAAATTTAGCTAAGTGTTACTCTTCAGGGGGAGCTTAGAATTACATAGAATATTTTTCTATTTTTTTTCTCTCTACTCTTTCTTTTTGATTTATGTCAAAGGGGGAGAGAAAAGTCAAAGTTAAGTAAAAGTTAAGCAAATTAAGATTTAACAAAATGAAAAAGCAAATTAAAAATTTAAACAAAATGAAAGGGGGAGCATAGCATAAGTTTCATTACATTCATGCTCATGTTTAAAATTTCTTTATTTATTGTTTGTTATATTTTTACTTAACTTTGAACTATATTGCCATAATAAAAAATGAGAAGATTGTCGGTGCGGGAAGCATCCGACGATCAAACCTATTTTTTGATTATGTCAAAGGGTTCAAAGTTAAGTTGTCTTATTATCTAACATGTGTGAATGCGTTAGCAGGAAAGTCCTAAGCGTACTTAGGCAAAAGTCCTAGCTACGGTTAGGAAGTTAGAAAACCCTAGAGGGTGGTAACCCTAGGTAAGGAAAAGTCCTAGCTGCGGTTAGGCAAAGGGAAAACCCTAGGGGACGGTAACCCTAGGTCCAAGGGGGTGGTAACCCTAGGTCCTAGGGGTGGAACCCTAGGCAGATAGCCTTGGTGGGTTGAGGTCTTATGGCAAAAGTCCTAGAGTCGGATACTCTAGGTGAAAATCTCGGAGTCGCGAATTGGGTGGAAAGTCTGGGTGGGTCGTGCAGCGGACGTCCAGCAGAAAGACCTGAAGACTTGGGCGCTGAGGAAAAGCCCAATCGATCTAGAGGATCGAACTAGCAACAGGTATACTCTCCTGAGTGGAGTAGGTGAGGACGCGTTCCCCGCTGAGGGAACAGTAGGCGTCGGTTCGACCTAGGATTTTCGGTCGGAAATCCAAACTCAAAATCGGATAGTTCGGTGACTGTTGGACATTTATTTTTATGTTATTATTATGTGCTAACTTTGTTTTGCAAGATATGTTGTTGTTTTGTAGACTAACGTATCTTGTAGGACGTAAAAAGAACCCAACTGTAACGACCACCCTTCTTACTATTACTACACTCTAAGGATGACCGTTACTTAACTACCAACTTTACTTAACCGGTAAGATCGAAACCACGAGGAGTCTCTACCGAAAAATTTCGACAGAGTCTCCCTTGTACCGGTGACCATAAACTGAAATACATACATAGTATATATCAGCCACAGGCGGCTGGAATATATATCAATCACTCACGCAGTTAAATAAATGACAACATCAAAATATCTACTTATTAAACAGAACTCATCTCCATGCAATCTAAACAAAAATAATCTCAATGACATGAACATAAAATACAACTTCAAATGTTTATTAATTACTAAAATGCAGAAATCATAATAACGTCTCAAGTCCCTTCCATAGTCCTGGCATCACACTCCATCTGCACCACCTTGTCGCCTTCCTTTATCTGCAGTAAGAGGAAATGCAATCTATAAGCAAAATGCTTAGTAAGCGCTGTCTAACTCACAAAATCTCGATATACATATGAATATACTGAAAACTAAAATTGAATGCTCAAAAGGAAAACTACTCATGCTCATCTACTAGTAAAAGAACAACATACTGAAATGCTAAATATGTAAAGCTACTCATGCTCTTCTAATAGTAAAAGAACAGTAAGCTAATCTAAATAACATGCCAGCATAAAAGAAAACTAAACTTGCTGATTTTAAAACAAAGTGAAACTTAATTCATTTGTTCTAAACTTATTCTTTTATCTCACTTGTTTAAAACTTATCCTTTAATACTTTTACACTTATGTGAAACTTATTTTAATTGTTCAAAAACTTATACTTATAATACTTCAAAATAATAATCAACTTTCTTCTTGGGCCCGGCAACTGTACTTTCTATGCGCGCATCCCTAACTAGACCCGAGATAGCTGGTCCCGAACCTAGTAGGGTTTACTATTGTAACGACCCGACCCATTTGGCGACCCTCGCGTCGTCGACCGTCGACCGTAGGCCGTGCCGTTACAACTAGGTTATCTAAACCTAGGGACGACTATGGGAGCCCAACCCAAGGACAACTGAGAGTCCAGTACAGTGCCACTGATAAAAGTAAAATACTTGTTATCTTTTAATACTTCTAATATATAATGCCTCGGCATCTTCTTTAGCACCTTGTGTGCCAAAATCCCTAAAGTCTTGAATTTGGGATCTACTTAAGGCCTTGGCCTTTTTCTTTCTTTTCTTTATCTTTCTTATACTTTTCTTACAATCAAAATACTGATAGGGTATTTTCCACATACATCTATAAGTGAAACTAACTAGATAACACACAATCATGCATAGAACACAAAAGACAACTCGAATATGATCTGCACTTGCTAACGCACGAGTTACTTAAAGAAACTGCACTAAAATTCTGCTGGGATAAACATAAGCAAATTATTGGTTCATGGTACATATACCCAAATCTATCTAGATGTTTAAAGTTATCGTGAAGAACCAAACTCAACATAGAAATCAAATCTCAACTTACTTAATTCTGTCTAGAGTTTCAAAGAAAACAAGAACTCATCAAAATTCAATCTAGAAGCTAGCACACATGGTAGAGAACTAGATTAAAGTCCATCACCTATAACATAAATTTCGTAAGCATAACTATTAAGAAAGTTTAAAGCTGAAACATGCAAACATGTAGGGGAGCTATACTGTTATTCAACATATGGTTCACATAACACTTTTGGAAGAGACAACTAAGAGCTTGTACACATGAAAACAGGCATGGTTATTATATTGACATTCATACATGATCTTTTGGAAATTTATGAAGAACATATGAAATCTAAGGACCCTAAGGAAGTAATGAAAGAACCCCTACTTTCACACCTGATCCATTGGGAAGTTTCATACAGGACACATACCATCTAAGGATCATAAGAAAGTAATTAAAGCACAACTACTTAAATAACATGACTTTCCAATCTACACTTTCAATGCCTTCTGTTAAAAATAATCCTAATTAGAAATTTCCAGGTTGAATTAGCATTCTTTCTCAGATCATTCTGAACATTTTTTTCCTGCAGCTAAAATAAGTAGATCTAGACATTCTATCATACAGTTCACTTTTTGGGCTCTTAAATTGGACTAGTTGTTAGTATATTGGGATATACCATTATTTCATAGGATAGCAGTTGGAAAACTGGAAATCGGCAGAAATACTACCCACCTCCTGTTCAATGCCACAGCAAGGAAAAACAAAGAAATCAAATTTGCTACTCCAGCCATTCCAACCTTAAACCTACTGAAGCTTAGAAAAAAACTGTGTGAGACTTATTAAAAGCTTGCACTTTCATTTAGTAATATAGAGATTTTCAAGTGTGCTACAGCATAAATGCAAAGGAGCAAGCAAAAACTCGAAGCTACACTTAAGCCTCCAACAGCCCTAATTCTGCATAGCATAATCCGGAAACCCCAAGAGAAACCATATCCCTTAGCAACCACACTTCTTAACAGTATGTTTTAAAGGCCAAAAGGAAACCAAAACTAAACCCGAAACTGAATGCCACGGCAGAAATTCATAAAGAACAGGATGCTCAACGTGCTCAACATACTTAACCCCTTTCTTGTTCTTTCTTTGAGTCTCATGGCAGCAAGCCCTAAACAACAATCTCCATAACAAAATTCGGAAACAAAAATGAAACCAAATTCCTGGAAATCCAAAATTCCTCACGGCACATTCACAAAACAAGAGAAACTCTAAATCAAAGGCTCGAAACTATCTTACCGCAGGTGAGTAAGCACTTACCTTGCTGTTCTTGAACTCACAGCCGGAAAGATTGCTTCTAGGGTTCGGAGGAGCTCACGATCTCGGCGTTCTCCTCGTGTCCGTGCGTCCTCCTTGACAAGGTGGTCGCGGATTTATGGAAGCCCGTCGGAAAGAGCCTGTCGTCGGCCGTCGGAGTGCAGCCCTAGCCCTCTTCGTCTCGGCTTCGTTTCCACACGAACAGAGGCGCCGCGTAAGCGAGGGTGGAGGAGAGGGATCGAGAGAAAATTCATTCCTCTCTTAACTTAACCTCTTTTTATAACCTAGGGATATTTTTAGGTTCGGTTATTGCTTAAAATAATTTTGTTTCCCTTCTTATCATGAAACATCCGCCTGAAGACTTGGTCATCCGTTCCACTTAAGTCTCGGGGCGGCCGGAGATCGCTGGTTCAAATCTCGACTGCAACTATTTTTCTTCTTATTTATTTCCTATTCATTAACTACTGCTTAAATAGAATATTTCTCCTTTTTTAATAAGAAACGCACGCTGGAACAGTTGGCTAGCTGGATTCGGTTCAGGTCCAAGGTCCACGGTTTGAATCTCGACTTGAACATTTTTTGTCGAAACTTCCTTCGTTTAGTAAAAATACCAAACGGCCTCCAAAAATTGCATAAAAATACTCTAAAATTTTTTAAAAATATCTAGAATTTTTCTAAAGTATTTTTAAATATTTTTAAGAACTTTTAGAACTCGTAATGAGGAAAATTGGGTCATTACAATCCCCCATACTTTATAAAAAGTTCGTCCTCGAACTTAGAATAATTCTGGACAGTGGGTACTTGTTAAATTTGACAAAAGAAATTGACACAAAAGAGTGGGTAGCCCCAGTATCAAATAAGATGGTAGCTAAATGCTAAAGGATAGTTATTTGACCTGTGACTATTGTGGGGCACTGGCAGCTTCTTCCCTAGTGAGAGGAAATACTCTAGCATTGGTTGGAACGGGTGGGGCTTCCAACCGTCCCCGACTAAGATAGGGTCCCTCTAGTGAGTTGTCATGTGGTGTAACTGTGCAGGCTCGTCTCCATATTGCACTGACTGTTACTGAGGTGCCTTAAACTTGTTAGGACATGCTCTAGCTAGATGTCCTTCTTGGCCACATAAATAACATCCGGTTGTACCCAAAAGATAGGCTCCTGGATGTATCTTCCCACATTTAGGGCAGGGAGAAAACTTGGTCTGCTTATTTGCTGGACCTCCCTCTTGGCTATCCCCTGTATTCCATCTTTTCCTTTTATTATCTTTACCCTTCCCATTCTGCTCACTTGCCTGGGGCTTCTGACTCCCTGCTGTCTTGTCCTCTATCTTGACCGGTTTGTGTTGCGCTCGTTACGCCTTAATCCTGTCCAGATAGTGCTCAGCGACTGATGCTCTGCTGACCAGCTCTTCGCCAGTCTGGGGCGGGTGAGTACCACTACTCACATTAAGTGCTATTACTGGTCTCAGCATCCTGAGCATCATTCTGACTCGTTCCTTTTCCGTACTTACTAGCTCTGGACAGAGACGGGCTAGCCTATTGAATTTCTTCACTGCTTCTTCCACCGACAGGTCACCTTGTCTGAATTCTATAAACTCCTCAAAATTCTTATTAGTGATCCATTAACGGAAGAATTCTTCGTAAAACTCTATCTCGAAGTCAGCCCAGCTCATCCGATTGACCAACCTCTTGCTCTTAACTCTCTCCCACCACATACGAGCATCACCTGATAGGCAGAAAGAGACACACTTGACCTTCTCGACTTCTGGCCAGTCAAGAAGCTCCATGGTGCTCTCCAGTGTCTTAAACCAAGACTGAGCATCCCAGGGCTCAGTCATGCCTGAGAAACTTTCTGACTTCAGCTTCAACCACTGTATTAGGTAGGCTTCTTGTCTTCTAGGTACTGTGGAGACTTCCAGAGCGGCTGGTGGTACCTCAGTCACTACTGGAGTCTCCACATTAATAGTTGGAGGAGTGGGAGGGACTGGCTGCTGATTCGCCATCAGATTGACGATTACTTGTTGCTGCTCCGCCACTTGTCTCTGGAGTTGAGCAACAACTTTAGAGAGATTTGGTTCAGCTATTCTGGGCTCTTCGTTCTCCTGTGCTCGGTCCTCAGTACGAACGGTACGGGGACGTGCTCTTCTTGACATCTAATTATGTAGGAGAGAAACAAAACTAAAATCGTCTCTATTTTTCCTAAGCATATATATCCAAACATAGAAAAATAAAACAAGAATTTTCTTCTTACTTAAGCGCATATAAGCAGATACTCTATACCACAATTAATAAGCATAAAAGAAAAATTAAATACATTCTTACTTGAAGACGACAAAGATGGTGCTGATGTGTGATGCTGGAGAATAAGGACTGCTCTGATGACAACTGTAACGACCACCCTTCTTACTACTACTACACTTTAAGGATGACCGTTACTTAACTACCAACTTTACTTAACCGGTAAAATCGAAACCACGAGGAGTCTCTACCGAAAAATTTTGGCAGAGTCTCCTCTGTACCGGTGACCATAAACTGAAATACATACATAGTATACATTAGCCACAGGCGGCTGGAATATATATCAATCACTCACGCAGTTAAATAAATGACAACATCAAAATATCTACTTATTAAACAGAACTCATCTCCATGCAATCTAAACAAAAATAATCTCAATGACATGAACATAAAATACAACTTCAAATGTTTATTAATTACTAAAATGCGAAAATCATAATAACGTCCCAAGTCTCTTCCATAGTCTTGCCATCACACACCATCTGCGCCACCTTGTTGCCTTCCTTTATCTGCAGTAAGAGGAAATGCAATCTATAAGCAAAATGCTTAGTAAGCGCTATCTAACTCACAAAATCTTGATATGCATATGAATATACTGAAAACTAAAACTGAATGCTCAAAAGGAAAACTACTCATGCTCATCTACTAGTAAAAGAACAACATACTGAAATGCTAAATATGTAAAGCTACTCATGCTCTTCTAATAGTAAAAGAACAGTAAGCTAATCTAAATAACATGCCAGCATAAAAGAAAACTAAACTTGCTGATTTTAAAACAAAGTGAAACTTAATTCATTTGTTCTAAACTTATTCTTTTATCTCACTTGTTTAAAACTTATCCTTTAATACTTTTACACTTATGTGAAACTTATTTTACTTGTTCAAAAACTTATACTTATAATACTTCAAAATAATAACCAACTTTCTTCTTGGGCCCGACAACTGTACTTGCTATGCGGGCATCCCTAACTAGACCCGAGATAGCTGGTCCCGAACCTAGTAGGGTTTAATATTGTAACGACCCGACCCATTTGGCGACCCTCGGGTCATCGACCGTCGACCGTCGGCCGTGTCGTTACTACTAGGTTATCTAAACATAGGGACGACTATGGGAGCCCAACCCAAGGACAACTGAGAGTCCAGTACAGTGCCACTGATAAAAGTAAAATACTTGTTATCTTTTAATACTTCTAATATATAATGCCTCGGCATCTTCTTTAGCACCTTGTGTGCCAAAATCCCTAAAGTCTTGACTTTGGGATCTACTTAAGGCCTTGGCCTTTTTCTTTCTTTTCTTTATCTTTTTTTATACTTTTCTTACAATCAAAATACTGATAGGGTATTTTCCATATGCATCTATAAATGAAACTAACTAGATAATACACAATCATGCATAGAACACAAAAGACAACTCGAATATGATCTGCACTTGCTAACGCACGAGTTACTTAAAGAAACTGCACTAAAATTCTGCTAGGATAAACATAAGCAAACTATTGGTTCATGGTACGTATACCCAAATCTATCTAGAAGTTTAAAGTTATCTTGAAGAACCAAACTCAACATAGAAATCAAATCTCAACTTACTTAATTCTGTCTAGAGTTTCAAAGGAAACAAGAACTCATCAAAATTCAATCTAGAAGCTAGCACACATAGTAGAGAACTAGATTAAAGTCCAGCACCTATAACATAAATTTCGTAAGCATAACTATTAAGAAAGTTTAAAGCTGAAACATGCAAACATGTAGGGGAGCTATAGTGTTATTCAACATATGGTTCACATAACAACTTTTGGAAGAGACAACTAAGAGCTTGTACACATGAAAACAGGCATGGTTATTATATTGACATTCATACATGATCTTTTGGAAATTTATGAAGAACATATGAAATATAAGGACCTTAAGGAAGTAATGAAAGAACCCCTACTTTCACACCTGATCCATTGGGAAGTTTCATACAAGACACATACCATCTAAGGATCATAAGAAAGTAATTAAAGCACAACTACTTAAATAACATGACTTTCCAATCTACACTTTCAATGCCTTCTATTAAAAATAATCCTAATTAGAAATTTCCAGGTTGAATTAGCATTCTTTCTCAGATCATTCTGAACATTTTTTTCCTGCAGCTAAAATAAGTAGATCTAGACATTCTATCATACAGTTCACTTTTTGGGCTCTAAAATTGGACTAGTTGTTAGTATATTGGGATATACCATTATTTCATAGGATAGCAGTTGGAAAACTAGAAATCAGCATAAATACTACCCACCTCCTGTTCAATGCCACAACAAGGAAAAACAAAGAAATCAAATTTTCTACTCTAGCCATTCCAACCTAAAATCTACTGAAGCTTAGAAAAAAACTATATGAGACTTATTCAAAGCTTGCACTTTCATTTAGTAATATAGAGATTTTCAAGTGTGCTACAGCAGAAATGCAAAGGAGCAAGCAAAAACCCGAAGCTACACTTAAGCCTCTAACAGCCCTAATTCTGCATAGCATAATCCGGAAACCCCAAGAGAAACCATATCCCTTAGCAACCACACTTCTTAACAGTATGTTTTAAAGGCCAAAAGGAAACCAAAACTAAACCCGAAACTGAATGCCACGGCAAAAATTCGTAAAGAACAGGATGCTCAACGTGCTCAACATACTTAACCCCTTTCTTGTTCTTTCTTTGAGTCTCATGGCAGCAAGCCCTAAACAACAATCTCCATAACAAAATTCGGAAACAAAAACGAAACCAAATTCCTGGAAATCCAAAATTCCTCACGGCACATTTACAAAACAAGAGAAACTCTAAATCAAAGGCTCGAAACTATCTTACCGCAGGTGAGTAAGAACTTACCTTGCTGTTCTTGAACTCACAACCGGAAAGATTGCTTCTAGGGTTCGGAGGAGCTCACGATCTCGGCGTTCTCCTCGTGTCTGCGCGTCCTCCTTGACAAGGTGGTCGCGGATTTGTGGAAGCCCGTAGGAAAGAGCCTGTCGTCGGCCGTCGGAGTGTAGCCCTAGCCCTCTTCGTCTCGGCTTCGTTTCCACACGAACAGAGGCGCCACGTACGCGAGGGTGGAGGAGAGGGATCGAGAGAAAATTCATTCCTCTCTTAACTTAACCTCTTTTTATAACCTAGGGTTATTTTTAGGTTCGGTTATTGCTTAAAATAATTTTGTTTCCCTTCTTATCATGAAACATCCACCTGAACACTTGGTCATCCGTTCCGCTTAAGTCTCGAGGCGGCCGGAGATCGCGGGTTCGAAACTCGGCTACAACCAATTTTCTTCCTATTTATTTCCTATTCATTAACTATTGCTTAAATAGAATATTTCTCCTTCTTTAATAAGAAACGCCCGCTGGAACAGTTGGCTAGCTGGATTCGGTTAAGGCTCGGTTCAGGTCCAAGGTCCACAGTTTGAATCTCGACTTGAACATTTTTTGTTGAAACTTCCTTCGTTTAGTAAAAATACCAAACGACCTCCAAAAATTGCATAAAAATACTCTAAAAATTTTTAAAAATCTCTAGAATTTTTCAAAGTATTTCTAAATATTTTTAAGAACTTTTAGAACTCTTAATGAGGAAAATTGGGTCGTTACACCAACTTCCTGGATCAACAGTGTCCGGGGCGCCTCCATAGAGCTTGGAGGTGCCTCGGATGCTTTGGAAGAAGGAGCGCGCAAATTCAAGCTAGAGGCGCCCTCAAGGAGTGTTGAGGCGGCTCGAATGGGCTTGAAGGCACCCACCATGGTATTGGAGGCACCTTCAAGAGGATGAGCGATGACTTCTTCAGCCCTTATCTTCGCTACGGAATCGGCGGAGGTGAGGGCGCCCTCAAGAAGGTTGAAGGCGCCCTCAATGGCCATTATAAGGAGGTCTCTAGCAACAGCATGAAAAATCAAGTTCTAAGCAATCTTTCTTCAGCGCACTGCTAACGAGACGATTTGGCTAAGCTACAACAAGACCCCGACAATCTGAAGCTACGAAATTCCAATTCTTTGTTGTCGGTATAACTTTTTCAATATTGTCATTGTAATAACTTTTGTAATATTTGTGTGATTATAGTTGTTGCCCAAAGTAAACGCTCAACGAGCGTGGGCCTTGGAGTAGGAGTCGCCCAAGGCTCCGAACTAAATAAATCTTAGTGTCTTTCTGTGTTCCTTTATTTATTATTCCACTGCATTATTGATAATGAGTATTTTTATACTTTATTTTGGCTCTTATACTTAACATTTTTACCTCCTGACATGCTTAATTTTATGTTTATACTACATTTTATGAGTAGAATTAATTTTGGACTTAATTGTAAATTTTCTACAAATTGTGGAATTGAATTTCATATTTTTATGTGGTTTTGTAGGAAATTCAAAGAGCCATGGATTAGGGTCAGTTATCCGATAAGTTTTCCGAATACAAAAAGTGAAAGTCATGAGCGTTATCCCCCCCCCCCCCCCCCTTCTAGCGCATCACGATCCAACATGGATCACCCTTCGGTTGTAGTTCTACTTTATCCATTGTCGGTACACCGTTAGCCGAACAGCTTCTTTCGTCTACATTTCATCCATCAAGTCGAGTTCCATGAGCCTCCGTTCGGCATTTCCTTCATCGTAGTACTGCACCCAATCAGATTCTACTCCGACCTCTACGGGGATGACTGCTTCATCGCCATATACCAAGTGGAAAGGAGTACTCCGACCTCTATGGGGATGACTACTTCATCGTCGTATACCAAGTGGAAAGGAGTCACGCTGGTCCCCTCCTTTGAGGTCGTGTGAAGGGCCCACAACACACTGGGAGCTCATCGACCCAGCTGCCTCCGGTGTGGTTGAGCCAAGCCCGTAGAACTCTAAGGATTTTTTGATTGGCGACTTTCGCTTGTCCGTTGCCCTGGGGGTAGGCCACAAAGGTGAAGGTCTGCTGGATGTCATAGCCCTCGCACCACTCTTTGAGCCTCTGACCAGTGAATTGTCTCCTATTATCTAATACGAGCCGATGTGGGATATCGAACCGACATATGATGTTTTGCCAAATGAACTTAATGACCATATGCTCAGTTATTCTTGCAAATGGCTCGGCTTCCACGTACTTCGAGAAGTATTCCACCATGATGAGTAGAAATCTCTGCTGACCTGTCGTCATGGGGAATTGCCCAACGATGTCCATGCCCCACTGCTCAAACGGGCAAGATACTGTGGATGCCTTCATTTCATCGGTTGGCCGGTGCGGAAGGTGTTGGTCCCTTTGGAGGCCGGCAAGAGGGGAGGGGTGAATTGCCCTACAAAAATAAAACTAAAAACCTTTCTCGGATATATCGACTAATTAACAGATACTTGTAATAATAAAAAGAAGAGACTAAATTAAATGATCAGACACAAGAAGGTTTACTTGGTTTGCAATCAGGGGATTACTAATCCAAGGCAAAGACGGCACACTATCTGATTCTCCTCTTGGCGAAGTAGCCTCTTACAGTGTTGAAAGTACAGAAGAATAGTAGAACACAGAAAGAATTGATTACAAGTTCGTTGAATGATCTGTGCAAACCAGTGCTATATTTATAGCACTAGTCGGGGCGCCCCGAAGGGGTTCCGGGCGCCCTGGGGGGATAAAACTTTATCCCCCAACGTTCAGATCGAGTTTGACTCGATCTGGTCAACAACTTCGGTCCGGGCGCCCCGGAGGGTTCCGGGCGCCTTGGTCAGCTCCGGGCGCCCCAGACCCCAAAATTCAACTCTGGTTGACTTTTTTCGTCTAGTCGCTCTGCTTCGGTTTAGCTCGTCTCGGTCCGGGTTTTCAACTCCGGCTCCGCTAGCTTGGGTGATCTCCGCCATCCGGAATAGGGCTCACCCGAACCCAAGTTCCGGCCTTCTCCTCGAGTAGCCTTCCTTCCCGATTTCTCATCCCTCGAACGCCACGCACATTCTTCTCGTCCACCGGTGTACTCTTCCGCGGTCACCTCATCCCTCGGATGCACCGAGCCCGTCGGCTCTCTTCTCGTGTCGTCCTTCTCGCTAGCCGCATCTTTCGCTCGACTTCCTGTGTTCCTAAGCTCCTGCACACTTAGACACAAGGGTTAAACAAACGTAGGACCTAACTTAGCTTGTTTGATCACATCAAAACACATTGGGGTTCCAACAATCTCCCCCTTTTTAATGTGAGCAACCCAAGTTAAGTTAGGGTAAACATATGCAATAAAAATAATTTATATTCAAATAAGTCCAAATATTTTTCAATTGAAAAATTATATTACCCCCCTAGACTTAACATACTTCTCCCCCTTTGATCACATAAAAATTGGGGATATAAACAAGTCTAAGGTAAATTATAAAAAAAAAATTAAGTGTAAAAAAAAAAATTTTAAATGTCTAAGTAAAGACACTTTTCAGATATTTTTTTTTAATTTTAAGGTAATTTTTATAAAAAAAAAATCTAAGGTAATAAAAAATTTCTAAGTCAAGTTAAAAAAAATTTAAATATTTTCTAACACAAATTGAATAACTCTTTTTAAAGCATTAAGTAATTTAAATTAATGCTTTTTCAGTTAGTCAATTAAACTTTTCATTTCGATACTTGGCTTCCAGGTCGTGGCGAGGCACTAGGCCTTCTTGGTTATTAGAGCAACAATCACTTCCTTAGACAAAGCCTCATAAAGAAATTAGTTGTTTAATTTCCTTGTTGAAAATGCTAAGTCTAATTTTAATTTTAAATTAAATAGGTTTTTGAAACCCAATAGAGGTTCCTACCTACAGGATTAACCAAGTATTTCCTAGGTACATAGAGTTTTGTTATATTTCTAATTTGACTTTGATGAAATCTATAATACCAATTTAAACCTCTATAATTTCTAAAAGTAGAAATATTTGAACCATTAGATTTTTTTCAATCTTTCTATTTCTTCTTTTAGTTTCTCATTTTCAATTTTCAATTTATCAAAATCCTCTATAAGACATGATTTTGCCAAAATTCTTTTTGTTTCTAAAATTTCATTTTCTAATTTAATATTTTTATTTTCTAATTTATACATGGATTTAGCCATTGCCTTAATACCAAAGTAAAGTTCATCAGGGGGTAAGAGGCATACCTCACTAACCATATCAGACTTGAAGCCTGAATCTCCCCCTGCTTCGCTACTTCCATCTGAGGTCGCTCCCCCTTCATCGATGCTGGGTTCTGATGTACTTTGTCCTTCATAGCTTGTCATCAGTGCTATCCCCGCATATTCTTGAATCTCGGACTCAGATGATGAAGTGTCGTCCCAAGTGGCTTTTAGGTTCTTGTGTTTCTTGGGTGTCTTCATTTTGTCCTTCTTTAGTTCTGGGCAATCCTCTCTTAAGTGTCCTTCCTTTTGACACTGGTAGCAACGCGCTTTTCTTCTATTTCTTGGATTCGTTTTATTCTGCATTTCTTTAAATTTATTAGATCTAAAAAACTTTTTAAAGTTTCTTACCATATATGCTTCTTGGTCTTCTTCGGAGTGTGACTCAGGTTCATCCTTTTTGGTTGCGTTCAGCGCCATTATCTAACTTGAGTCTTTTGTTGTAGCTGCACACCTGGTTTCATGTAACTCAAGAGTAGAAAACAACTCTTCTAAAGTACTTACCTCCAGGTCTTTTGAAATATAGTAGGCGTCGACGATTGATGTCCACTCCGGAGTTCTGGGAAACGCGTTGAGTGCGTAGTGTATGCTGTCTCGATTTGTTACCGTTTCTCCGAGGTTCTCGAGATCATTAATCAGTTCTTTTACCTTTGCGTGTAGATTCGCTACCTTCTCACCTTTTTCCAGACGAATGTTCATCAACTTGTTCCAAAGGATGTCTCTTCTAGCGAGCTTCGCTTCAGACGTGTCTTCGTGGAGTTCCAGGAACTTCTCTCAGAGATCTTTAGCAGATGAATAGCTTCTGATGCGGTTGACCTCTTGAGGCGGTAACACGCTCAGCAGGTGATATTCCGCACGGCTGTTTGCTACAGATTCATTCTGCTCCTTCTTTGTCCAATTGCTCTCTTCTTTTTCTTCTCCATCTTTATTTGTCGGAGTTAAAAAACCATACTTCATTATAAACTGAATTTCAAAATCAGTTCTTAGGAATACCTCCATACGACTCTTCCAGTCTGCGAAGTTCTCCTCGAATTTTGGTGGGACGATGCTTGGTCCGGCCATCTTGTTGCTTCGATCGGCGGTTAGTCCTACTGAAGTGCCTTGCTCTGATACCATTTGTTGGTCCCTTTGGAGGCCGGTAAGAGGCGAGGGGTGAATTGCCCTACAAAAATAAAACCAAAAACCTTTCTCGGATATATCGACTAATTAACAGATACTAGTAATAATAAAAAGAAGAGACTAAATTAAAGGATCAGACACAAGAAGGTTTACTTGGTTTGCAATCAGGGGATTGCTAATCCAAGGCAAAGACGGCGCACTATCTGATTCTCCTCTGGGCGGAGTAGCCTCTTACAGCGTTGAAAGTACAGAAGGATAGTATAGCACAGAAAGAATTGATTACAAGTTTATTGAATGATCTGTGCAAACCAGTGCTATATTTATAGCACTGGTCGGGGCGCCCCGAAGGGATTCTGGGAGCCCTGGGGGGATAAAACTTTATCCCCCAACGTTCAGATTGAGTTTGACTCGATCTGGTCAACAACTTCGGTCCAAACCCCCCGGAGGGTTCCGGGCGCCCCAGAGGGGTCCGGGCACCCCAAACCCAAAAAGTCAACTCTGGTTGACTTTTCCCATCTGGTCGCTCTGCTTCAGTTCAGCTCGTCTCGGTCCGGGTTTTCAACTCCGGCTCCACTAGCTTGGATGATCTCCGCCATCCGGAATAGGGCTCACCCGAACCCAAGTTCTGGCCTTCTCCTCAAGCAGCCTTCCTTCCCAGTTTCTCGTCTCTCGAACGCCGCACACGTTCTTCTCATCCACCGGTGTACTCTTCCGCGGTCACCTCGTCCCTCGGACGCACCGAGCCCATCGTCTCTCTTCCCGTGCCATCCTTCTCGCTAGCCGCGTCTTCTGCTCGACTTCCTATGTTCCTAAGCTCCTGCACACTTAGACACAAGGGTTAAACAAACGCAGAACCTAACTTAGCTTGTTTGATCACATCAAAACACCTTGGGGTTCCAACAGAAGGTTGTGATACTTTTGGCAAGATAGGCAGGTGGCTACCATCCGAACGACATCTTCTTGGTGGGTCGGCCAAAAATATCTGGCTAGGAGTATCTTTTGAGCTAAAGCATGACCACCTGGATGGCCTCCGCAGGAACCTTGGTGCACTTCCCGCAGAATGTATTCGGCATCTTCCGATCTGACGTATTTGAGTAGGGACCTAGAGAAGACTCTCTTGTAAAGTTGGTCCCCGACCAAGGTGAACCATCTGACCCTCTTCTTCAGCAAGCGAGCTTCTTCCTGATCGACAGGTGTAACTCCCGAACTCTGTTAGAACCATCCTCCAGTCATTTGGGAAGGTAATTCCTTTCATTTGGTCAATATGTACCATGAGCGAGACCTGTTCGATCAGCTGCCCTATAATGATCGGTGATAACGAACTAGCTAATTTTGCCAACTCATCTGTCGCTTGGTTCTCCGATTGGGGGATCTTTTGTATAATGACCTTCTAAAAGTTGGTGTTCGGCTTCTTGAAGGCTTCCGCATAGAGCCTAAGTTGGGCATTAATTATCTTGAATGTCCCGGATAACTGCTGAGCGGCCAACTGAGAGTCCAAGTGGATGAGAACTTTAATGGCTCCCACATGTAGGGTTGCCTGTAGGCCGACTATCAATGCTTCATATTCAACTTCATTATTGGTGGTGTGATAGTCCAGTCACATGGAAAGTTGCATTCGGTCTTCCCATGGTGAAACAAGCAAGATGTTGATTCCGCTACTTTGCCGAGTGGACGATCCATTGACATATATCTTCCACATTGCCTCCGGCTCGACATTCTGGAGCTCTATGATGAAATTTGCCAAGGCCTGAGCCTTGATTGTTTATCGGGGTTGATATTGTATGTCGAATTTGTAAGGAAATATATTGTTAAACACGCAAACGCGCAGTGGAAAAACATATTTCCTCCAGAAGATCCATGCGAAGGGAAAGAGAAAATTCCTACATATACTAAGTTTTCTAACATAGTATGAGAGATTATACCTTTGTAGCGTGCTCACGGACTCCCGATAGCTCAAATCACAGCACGATCTCGCGTTCGTGCCTCTACGGTATCCACATGAGCAAGCGTTTGTTTGTCTCACAAACTCACAATAGGAGAAAGGTTGTGCTAGCAACCTTGAAAGTGGATTTCGGCCAAGAGGAGAGGAGCAAAGAGAATGAAGAGAATCTCCCCCAAAAATGAAGAGCAAAAAGATTAAGTATTTTCATCAAATGAAAATACTTAATTAGCATTAATAGCCTTAATGAGTATTTACACTCCATTAAGGACCAAACTTGTAACTCCTCATTTTAAATGAGTGTAACTCTTCATTTTAAATTCAATTTTGAAAATTGAATGAAATGAATAATTGAATTTTGAAATTCAATAATTATCTTCATTAAATCTCACTTGAGTCTAACTCAAGTCTCCTCACTTGAGTCTAACTCAAGTCTAATTCACTTGAGTCTAACTCTAAGTCTAATTCAATCGAGTCTTACTCAATTAATCCTCATGCAATTCAAATTCAATGAATCACTATTTCATTAATTCAAATTGACTCCTTGAGTCTAATTTGAATTGGACTTAATCCAACAATTAGATCCACTTGAGTCCAACTCAATAAGTCCAATTCGGATTAAACTTAATCTAATGATTCATCATAAGAACCCATCTCCAAATCTACTTGTTCTTTGTGTATGACCCAATAGGTTCTCGTAACGTTGGCAATGTACCTAAATCAACATTTAGATACATAAGCAATAAGTGGCATCTAGCAAGGCAGCATTGCTACCCAAGTGACGAGAAGGTCAAGATCCGACCTAACCTGTCCGTGGCTATTATCTTGTATGACTTTGTCCCTCTATCCTTGATAGCTAGGTTGATCAATGAGGCATAGATCGTGTCATCCTCTTATCAACCTTTGTGTTTCTTGATCTCTAAGTAGATGCACTCAATCAAATAAGCTCAATATCTCATATTGACTCATTTGCGCATGGTGATGCTTTCTTGTGTCCTACTAATCAAGGGGCCCATTGATATCACTTCCGTCATATAGAAGGGATAGATCCCATCTACATCACTCACATCCCTCCGCATAATTCATTGCATACCCAGTGATCGACTTTATTGTCCACCTTGTTACAGGTGACGTTTAACGATACCAAAGTACACAACTCCTTATTATTGGATCGAAAGCGCTAGAGGGGGGGTGAATAGCGCTCATGGCTTTCACAGTTGATTTCGTAAAAATATCGAGTTATAACGCAGCAGAAATAGTAAAATGCACAAACACACAGAAGACTCGAGAAGTTACTTCGTTCGGAGCCTATCTCGACTCCTACTCGAAGGCCCGCGGTCGCTGACCGCTTTCGGTGGGCAACAACTATAGTTCATAAAAACTATTACAATCTAAGTAGAATTCAAAGAAGCAATAAAAATTATACTGACAACAAAAGACTAAATCTGAAGCTCCGGGTTGTCAGCGTCGAGTTGAGGTTTTGTCGGAACATCTCGTTAGCAACAGGTTGCAGAAAGATTGCTTGTGCGAAGTTGCAGAGAGCTGTTATTCGAAGTCCCCTTATAAACAGTGCTGGGGCACCTCCTGTAACACCCACGAAATGATAAGCTATACCTATGGGTATTTTTCTTTAGAATAAAAGAAAAGAAAAAAGGGAAATAGAAATAGAACCAAAAGGAAATAACAAGAAAGAGAGGTTAAGGTTTGAACCTTGAACCTCCCACAAATGATAAAGTTAAATTGGTGTATGGTAACCACTAGAGTAATGAATGATATATGAATGGAAAAGAATAGAAATTGTAGTTAAAAGTGAGAGTATAATTAAGTAAGGGAACAAGAGAAAAGCAAGTAGCTTTCCTCCTCTTCCTCTTGGTTAAGAAAAGAAGCAAGCAAAAGACAAGTTGCCTTTCTTCCTTCTTTTTCTTTATTTTCGTGGGAATTAAGAGAGTGAGAAGATAGAGAAGGCAAGGGGATGAATTAGGACACTTTTAATCCTCATTGAGAATAAATAGGAATGAGAGAAGAAAAGGGAAAGAAAGTTGGTTAATTCTTCCTCCTTCTTCTTCCTCCTCCTTCTTTCTCCTTCTTACTTTTCCACCGAAACCTAAACCTCTCCCTCTCTCATTTTCCGAAAATCCAAGCTAAGGTTTCTCTTGCTAAGAAAAACTAATTCACAAGAAGGAGTCCTCAAGATCTACTCCTTACAAGCAAGGGAAGAAAAGAGAGAACTAGGAAGAGAAGTTTCTTCTTCCTCTTCACAAGGGTACCATCTTCCTTAGGAAAAACAAGCAAGAGGATGTAAGTATCCTCTCACCTGTGGTACAAGTTGTTTACATGTTTTCCATGAGGTTAGAATGCTTAAAAACCTAGGATCACTTCTTGAAACTTTCAGCCAAGACTTGAATAAAGGATTTAGAGAAGTTTAAGACCTAACTAAGCATGCTCACTATGTTCTTATGATATGTACCCTAGTATAGGAGTTAGTTAATGTTTCTTATGCTTGTATGCTTACCTAAAACTTAGATCCATGCTCTTGAACTTTCGGCCAAAGTGTGAATAAAAGATTAGGAAGGCTTAAGACCTAAACTAGATATGCTCACTATGTTCTTATGATATGTACCCTATGATAAGAGATTAGTTTGGTGTTTTTATACTTGTATGTTGCTTTAAACCTAAATTCATGCTCATGAAGTGTTCGTCCATGATAGAGAAATTGACTAAGAGCTGTTAAAAAATTTAGTCTACCATGATCATGACTTGTTTATTAATATGTTATGAAGAGTAGTTAGTGTTTTTCACACTTGTATGTTGATTGGAACCTAAATGCATGCCACCTTAGGGAATTAGGGTTTCGGCCATGATAGAAATGAAGACCTAGAAGTGTTTAAAATTTTAAGCTATCATGCTCATGACTTTTCTTATGAAAAAGGTAGGAAGATTTCTTAGGGTTTCATGCTTGTAGGTTGTTTGGAACCGTGATATATTGCACCTTAGGGCTTCGGCCATGATGAGAATTGTCACGCCCCAGAGGAGTCCCTGTCCGAGAAAATTTCGGCAGCATCTCCCCTGTACGGCGGACAATCAAAAATTTTCTACAAGCACTAAATACACAGCCACAGGCGGCTGGAATCATAACAATAATAAAAATCAATCACCACGCAGTTTATATATATATTCAGCCTCTGGCTGACACAACCACGTAGTAATAATACTCTGACTCAAAAACCACCCTACTCAACTACACTCGTAAAGCTCAAAACCGACGAACTCACCTCTTCTGCCAACCAGGCAAGCATGTAGTAGAATAAAAACCAAATCCAAATCTATCGATATAATAAAATCTATATCATGTCCATAAGCAAATAAATCCAGAACATAACGAGTTCAAACAGTCTAGAACAGAAAGAAACCAAAGAAAACCAAACATATCCTGGAGGTCTGCAGGACCAGCACTACGTGCAGTGAGGACTAGCGACTGGAACTCCCTCCTGACAGCATCAACCTGAAAATATCAACAATGGAGGCGGGGTGAGTCCAACACTCAGCAGGTACAGTTGATATGCAAAGTAAAGAAACAACACCTAGCACTAATCATGCGTACAGTCTCCTGATAAGAAAGATAAGAATGCATCTGAAATAAATAGGAGAATACTGTACTAACCAGGTCCTGAGTATAAGGTCAAACAGTCCGAGGGATAAGGAAATCCTGTATGCATGTCAAACATAGGTATCCAAACAATATGCAGCATATAAATGCAGCAAACACAAACACAAGAAATAAATGCATCATGCATATGATGCCAATGATGCTTCCTGGTCACCCGTGACGCCAGTCGATCATCTCATACCAAAGTGAGGCCGAGTGGGTAGGGCTGTGACAACCGTGCACTCTGTCGTCACTACTCCTGATGAGTGACCGAGTGGACGGGATGCTGTCGGAGTACACCTAGCCTCCTACCCCAAATCATAGATGGGGGAGCGCAATGCTCTCAACTCCCGGTACTCAAAGACGGGGAGGAATCCCTGCCGGATAACACGTTGTGTCACACTACCCATGAGCGGACCAACGGTGCCTAACAAAGTCCCTGCTGCAACACACTCAGCCTGAATCGACCACTAACCCATGAGTGGTGGTGTGTGCAGATCCATGTAACTGGCGATGTGCTCAACAATAATGGAGCGGACTATCGCACAGCATGCAATCATGCAAATGGTGCATGGCACTAACCACAAGAATATCCTGACCTAATCCACATATATATAAAAATGCATCAAAGGTCAACGAATCCAAAACAATCCAAAGGTATACAGAAGGTATAAAACCTAGGTCCTGAACATGGTCAAGCATGGCATATCACTACCCCTATAAGCATGTATAAACAGGTAAAATATACCTGAGATGCAAAACCAATCAATCAATCAAGCATGTAAGATTTGGGTAGTGATTAACCGAAACAGATAAGAAACACAATTAATGCAACATGTTAATTTAATTACTAAGCATATCAAATGACATAAGTCAAAAGTACCCGCCTCCAATAGGAATGTCCAAATCCGACATCGAGATACTCGTCTCGCGTCAAAGTCCTGTGATACCAAACATACATTTTTATTTAGCTACAAATTAAACGAATAACTAAATAAAAATCCTTAAGAACAATTTTAGGGAAACCATAATCTCGACCTTCCTAAATTAAATCCAACAATTAACTAGGGTTAATTTCCTTTAACCCTAATCATAGCATCAGACCAATTCCACACCTAATCCATTTTCACATGATTACACCTCTACATAATCAGTCACCTAATTCAAATGCATAAGAAATTATATATGTACCAATTCCTACCTAAATCAACTCATACATGATCAACAGCATATATCAAATTCCTATGCCTCACCTTAACCTCCACAGCGATTCCTTGCTGCTGGATGAAAGTAGCTGCCAGATCCAAGAAAACTTACAGTAAACACTTCTCTTCAAGATTCCCCTACACTGTCCGGATCAAAGGTAATGGCAAGAGTGGAGACCATGGATTAGATTTGAGGTTCAAACATAGTATTCCAACAACAACCTAACTCAAGAACATAATTTACTGATCTTACCTCACCCACAGCAGGGATGTTGCTACCAGAGAAAGGTAGCCGCTGGAAAGTGGCTGCCGAACCCAAAAACAACTAACAGCAAACCCTAATTCCTAAATCCCCCGAACAGCACAACTTGGAGGCAACCTACACTCGGAAGAGGAGAAGAAAAATCGACGCTAGGGCTCGGATGCCGACGGCAGAGGGAGTAGGGCATGCAGACGAGGGATGCGACTTCTCCCTTCGACCTCAGGTGATGGCAGCGTCTGGTGCGGCTCGGGTAGGAGGAGAAGATCTCGGCACAGAGGAGGTGGTCGACTGTCGTCACTAGGGCAGAGAAAAGGGTGACCGGCACTCTCTGTTCGACGGCGGCAGACGGCGGAGAAACTAGGGCGCAGAGGTCGTCGGCAAAAGAGAAGAAATGAAGAGAGGGAGAAGGAACTGTCTCGAGGTGGTTAGGGCAGAGGGATCGGGAGGAGAAGGGAAACTCGGCGCGCAAGGTTCGGCGTCGGGTGTGCGGGAAAAGAAGCGGAGGAAATAAAGAAAAAGAGAAAACCAAATAAAAAGAAAAAGGAATTTAAGAAATAAACATTTCTTCGCGTAAATGGGGTAGCCCAAACAGGCTTTCCCGGACCCCGTTCTTGTTCCCGTTAACTCGTCCATATGAGCTCCGAAAAATTCCCGAAAAATTTTCAAAAATTCTGGAAAATTCCCTTATTAATATTCGCCTATTTTCGGTATTTTACAAGAATTAAGACCTAGGATAACTTAAGACTTACTCCAACATGATCATGACTCTTCCTATGACATGATATAAAGCTAACTTAGGGTTATCATGTTTGAATGTTTCTTGAAACCTAGATGCATGCCTCCTTATGTTTCGGCCATGATAAATTTTAGGGTCCAAGGAAGCTTAAAATAAAATCTAGCATGCTCATGAATTCCCTTATGATATGATATGAAGTTAGCTTGATATTCATATGCTTGTATGTTGTTTAGAGCTTAATTTCTTTCTCCTTGAACTTTCGGCCATGATGAGAATTAAAGACCTAGGAAAGCTTAAAATTTGATTTAACATGCTTATGACTTCCCTTATTATATGACATGAAGTTAACATGAGATTCTTATGCTTGTATGTTGTTTAGAGCTTAATTTTCCTTCTTCATGAACTTTCGGCCATGATGGAATTAAGGACCTAGGAAAGCCTAAAATTTGATTTAACATGCTTATGACTTTCCTTATGATATGATATGAAGTTAACATGATATTCTCATGCTTGTATGTTGTTTGAAACTCGGTTTCATGCTCCTTAACATTCGGCCGGAACAAGATTTAAATGACTAGGAAGCTTAGAACCTAAACAAAACATGCTCATGATGTTCCTTAAAGTATATGATATGAAATTGGTTTAGGGTTCATATGCTTTTGTGCCACTTGTAACCTAGGTTCATGCTTTACAATGTTTCGACCATAACTAGGTTAAAAGACCTAGGGAGCTTAGAACCTAACTAAATATGCTCATGATGTTCTTTATGATAAATGCTATGAAATTGATTTAGGGTTCATATGCTTTTATGTTGCTTGTACCCTAGGGCAATACCTTGAATGTTTCGGCCTCCCTATAGAATTTGGTGATTGAGATCCAATTATGAATCATTATGTGCCTCACATGCTACTTTATGAATTAAGAGATGTTAGTTAATGATTCCATGCATGATTATGTTTTCTATGATAGGTGATGTGTTCATTTATGTATGCCTATGAACCATGCATGATAATGTCTCTTATGATGTGTTATATGCTCAAGTATGCATGCTTTATGATATGACAAGTAATATGCTCATTTATGTATGCTTATGATCCATGCATGATAATGTCTCTTATGATGTGCTATGTGCTCAAGTATGCATGCTTTATGATATGACAAGCAAAGGCCTAAGAGTTGCTTCCCTTTTAGTTCGGATTAAGAGCACTCTTTATGATATGACAAGTGAAGGCCTAAGAGTTGCTTCCCCTTGGGGACTAAGAGCACTCTTCATGATATGACAAGATATGATATGCTACGTTATGACATGAACCATGATATACTATTTTACTTTGTATGGCTTGTACCAAGGGTGGGCTCCATAAGCGCCCTTAGGCCGACGGACTATGAACGGGTCTAGTAAAAAGGGATGATCTCCTTAGTACGTCCCTAGGTCGACGGTCGTAGTACGGACCTAGTTCCCTAGTAGGTTCGGGGCTAGCTACCCTGTCCTAGGGATTGTGCGCATTTATGTATGTATGTGGTACAAGCCGGACCCTCATGATGATATTATGTTCAAGTACTATATGATATGTTTTAAGACATCTTGCACATAACATAACACATGTTTTAAAAGACATCTTGCATGATATTGCTTTATGATATGATATGCTTTTATTATTTATATGACATGATGCTCTTTTATTTTATGATATGATACATCATGATATTTCTTTATGATATGATATGCTCTCATGATTTATATGACATGATGCTCTTTTATTTTATGATATGATACATCATGATATTTCTTTATTATATGATATGCTCTCATGATTTATATGACATGATGCTCTTTTATTTTATGATATGATACATCATGATATTTCTTTATGATATGATATGCTCTCATGATTTATATGACATGATGCTCTTTTATTTTATGATATGATACATCATGATATTTCTTTATGATATGATATGCTCTCATGATTTATATGACATGATGCTTTCTTTTATTTTATGATATGATACATCATGATATTTCTTTATGATATGATATGCTCTTATGATTTATATGACATGATGCTCTTATGAATTATGATGTGATATAGCATGATGTTCTTTATGAGATGATATGTTATGATGCTATGTTTACATGATATGATGTTAGATGATTATGTTTCCATTGTTATATGCTTACGTGATTATGATATGAAATATGTTTTTGTGAGTAGGAAAGGATCTTACTAAGCCTATGTGCTTATAGCTTACTTTCCTTGTACCGCAGATAAAGGCAAAGAATGGATAAACTAGGGGAGCCGCAGGAGGGGCAAGAGATGTGTGTGGTGGTGGCTCAGCTAAGAAAAGAAAAAGACCTGCTTATGTTATTTTATGTTGACATGAACCAAGTTTATTTATGTTAATGTTCGGCATGACTTCATGATACTTCCGCTGTTTTACTTTAGAAAATAAATTTTAATATGCATGTATGTTCCCCTAGCAAAAGTAAGTAACCCCACCCTACTAGCAGGAGGGGCGGGCGTTACAAGTTGGTATCAGAGCCAGGTTAGCCTTCCTGCTACACACACATCAAGCCTCCATCCTGCCGCTCAAAGATTTTCGGTACTTACTCTGTTCTATTTACGCATGATAAGAAATGTTTTGAGTATCCATGAACCTAAGTATGACTGATATGGATTTCCCTTACGTATGATAAGCGATGTTTAATGTGCACGAATATAAGTAGGGATGACTCTAGACTTATGCTAGCCTTATTGTTATGTATGGAAATAGATATGGCTAGAAGACGCGGTAACAGGACCGAGGAGACAATGACTCCACCAGATCTGACCCAAGTGGTTACAGACCTCCAGCGTCAGATCACGGAACAACAACAAGTGATCACTGCTTTGATGGGTCAGCAAGGAAATCCTGTCACCCCACCAGCAAATCAGAATGCAGTGCCCGTCATACCAATAGCTGCACCAGTACCACCGGTAGCCCCTGCCCCAGTGGTCCGACAGGAGACCTACTTGATATAGTGGCTAAGGCTGAAGCCGGAGAACTTCTCGGGTACTTGTGAGCCATGGGACGCCCAGGCCTGGTTTAAGACAGTGGAAAGTATAGTGGAACTGCTAGACTGGCCTATACCAGAAAATATCAAGTGCGTATCATTTTGCTTCTCTGGAGACAAAGAATGTGGTGGGAAAGAGTTAAGGCCAAGAGACAATTTAATCAGATAAACTGGACGGACTTCGAAGCAGAGTTCTTCGAGGAATTCTTCCATATGCAAGTGACAAACCGGCATTACGACGAGTTCACCGAGTTCCGGCAAGGTGACTTATCAGTTAATGAAGCAGTGAAGCGCTTCAACCGTCTCGCACACCTCTGCCCAGAGCTGGTCAGCACAGAAAGAGAAAGGGTTAGACTAATGCTGAAAATGCTTCGACCCAAGATAGCTTTGAATGTGGCCGGTGGAATTAATAGACCGCAGACTACAGAAGAATTGGTCAGTAGTGCCCTGATCACCGAACATTATCAGAAGGCGATGAACGAGAGTAAGAATCAGGCACAGACAGAAGGACAGAAACCTCAAGGTACCAAAACAAGCTGGAAAGGAAACTCTAATGGAAAAAGGAAGCAATGGAACAACAGTAAAGGAGGACCAGCAAATAAGCAACCTAAGTACCCTCAGTGTACCATTTGTGGGAAGCAGCATTCCGGAGTATGCCACAAGGGTACGAGAAAGTGTTACAGTTGCAGACGGGAAGGACATATGGCTAGAGACTGCCCTACCCAGTCCCAGACATCATCCCAGCAGTATAACCAGAATAGGAGTGCCCCCTCACATCTACACCAGATGCAAGCTGTCATTGAAGGAACTCCGATTAGCCAAGGGAGATTGGAAGCCCCGCCAGCTACGACGAACGCCAAGGTTTTCTCTCTTACCAAAGATGATGTGGCGAGTGCCTCTACAGTTGTCACAGGTCAGCTGCCTATTTTCAGTCAGTATGCTAATGTGTTATTTGATACTGGGCGACACACTCGTTTGTCTCTACACCCTTCATGGAGAAGTTAGAGATATCACCACAAGCCTTAAATGGCAAATTCTTAACAACCCTACCTTCGGGAGAAGTAATGTCATCTACTCATATGCTGCGAGCCGCACCCATCAGAATCGCAGACAGAGAACTCTACTGTGATCTGATAGTGCTTGACATGCAATATTATGACAGTATATTGGGCATGGATTTCCTGAGCAAGTATCGTGCTTCGATCGATTGTCATAAAAAAAAAAGTAGTTTTCCTACCTGAAGCTGAATCGATATTTGAATTTATTGGGGAGCCCAAGGGAAATTGGGGCTACGGAGCCGAAGATGTGACCGGACAATTCTCTACCCAGACTATAGTACCGACTCTGTTCGATGATGTATTGGGGAAGCAAACCCGTGACTCAAGCATCCAGAGGATAAAACAAGAAGTCCTAGAGGGAAAGAATGATGGATTCCGCATCGCTGATAGTGGAATATTATACCTCAAGGATCGTTTATGTATTCCCGACGACCCAGAGTTGTGAAAGAAGATATTGGAAGAAGCCCACGCAACACCCTATGCAATGCATCCGGGATCCACCAAAATGTACCAAGATCTGAAAAAGAAATTCTGGTGGTCCGGTATGAAAAGAGATGTGGCTCAATACGTCAGTACCTACCTGACCTGTCAGAGGGTTAAAGCAGAACACCAGAGGCCTGGAGGTTACTGCAGCCAGTCCAAATTCTAGAGTGGAAATGGGAAGATATCTCTATGGACTTTATTTCAGGATTACCTAAGACAACAAACGGCTATGACACTATATGGGTAATCGTGGACAGATTAACAAAATCCGCCCATTTCCTAACAATCAAGATGACTTATTCAATTGAGCAACTGGCTCAATTATATGTCAAGGAGATTATTAGATTACATGGGATCCCTAAGACCATCAATTCGGACAGAGATGGTCGCTTTATTTCACATTTTTGGGAATGTGTTCAGAACGCTCTTGGCACAAAGCTATTGTTCAGTACTGCCTTCCACCCTCAGACCGACGGACAAACAGAAAGGGTGAACCAAGTACTAGAAGACATGTTACGGGCTTGCGCCTTAGACTTCAAAGGGAGCTGGTGCCGATATTTATGCTTAGCGGAATTCGACTACAATAATAGTTACCAGGCTACTATTGGAATGGCGCCCTACGAGGCTCTATACGGGAGGAAATGTAGATCCCCTATATGTTGGTACGAAGGCGGTGAAAAGAAGGAGATGGGATTTCAAATGGAGTTCATCGATAACACCACCCGTGCTATACAGAACATCCGCCAAAGAATAGAAACTGCTCAGAGTCGATAGAAGAATTACGCAGATAAGCGACGAAGGCCATTGAAATTCAGTGTCGGAGACTCAGTATTCCTCAAGGTAGCTCCTATGAAAGGAGTAATGAGGGTCAGTAAGAAGGGAAAGCTAAGCCCGCGCTATGTGGGACCATAAGTTCTGAAAAGAATTGGCAAAGTAGCTTACGAAATAGAGCTGCCTCAGGAGATGTCAGTCATCCATAACGTGTTCCACGTTTCGATGCTAAAGAAATATATTCCGAACACGGACCAAGTGATTGAACCACAGACAGTACAAGTGCAAGAGAACCTAAGTTATGAGAGCCGACCGGTCCAGATATTAGATCGAGATATCAAAAGACTAAGGAACAAAGAGGTACCTTTAGTAAAGGTCCTATGGCAAAATCAACGGTTCGAAGAAGCCACTTGGGAGCGAGAAGACGATATGAAACGGAAGTATCCAGAGCTATTTTAAGTTCGAGGATGAACTTTCTATGAGGTATGGGGTACTGTAACACCCACGAAATGATAAGCTATACCTATGGGTATTTTTCTTTAGAATAAAAGAAAAGAAAAAAGGGAAATAGAAATAGAACCAAAAAGAAATAAAAAGAAAGAGAGGTTAAGGTTTGAACCTTGAACCTCCCACAAATGATAAAGTTAAATTGGTGTATGGAAACCACTAGAGTAATGAATGATATATGAATGGAAAAGAATAGAAATTGTAGTTAAAAGTGAGAGTATAATTAAGTAAAGGAACAAGAGAAAAGCAAGTAGTTTTCCTCCTCTTCCTCTTGGTTAAGAAAAGAAACAAGCAAAAGACAAGTTGCCTTTCTCCCTTCTTTTTCTTTATTTTCGTGGGAATTAAGAGAGTGAGAAGATAGAGAAGGCAAGGGGATGAATCAGGACACTTTTAATCCTCGTTGAGAATAAATAAGAATGAGAGAAGAAAAGGGAAAGAAAGTTGGTTAATTCTTCCTCCTCCTTCTTTCTCCTTCTTCCTTTTCCACCGAAACCTAAACCTCTCCCTCTCTCATTTTCTGAAAATCCAAGCTAAGGTTTCTCTTGCTAAGAAAAACTAATTCACAAGAAGGAGTCCTCAAGATCTACTCCTTACAAGCAAGGGAAGAAAAGAGAGAACTAGGAAGAGAAGTTTCTTCTTCCTCTTCACAAGGATACCATCTTCCTTAGGAAAAACAAGCAAGAGGATGTAAGTATCCCCTCACCTGTGGTAGAAGTTGTTTACATGTTTTCCATGAGGTTAGAATGCTTAAAAACCTAGGATCACTTCTTGAAACTTTCGGCCAAGACTTGAATAAAGGATTTAGAGAAGTTTAAGACCTAACTAAGCATGCTCACTATGTTCTTATGATATGTACCCTAGTATAGGAGTTAGTTAATGTTTCTTATGCTTGTATGCTTACCTAAAACTTAGATCCATGCTCTTGAACTTTCGGCCAAAGTGTGAATAAAAGATTAGGAAGTCTTAAGACCTAAACTAGATATGCTCACTATGTTCTTATGATATGTACCCTACGATAAGAGATTAGTTTGGTGTTTTTATGCTTGTATGTTGCTTTAAACCTAAATTCATGCTCATGAAGTGTTCGGCCATGATAGAGAAATTGACTCAGAGCTGTTAAAAAATTTAGTCTACCATGATCATGACTTGCTTATTAATATGTTATGAAGAGTACTTAGTGTTTTTCACACTTGTATGTTAATTGGAACCTAAATGCATGCCACCTTAGGGAATTAGGGTTTCGACCATGATAGAAATGAAGACCTAGAAGTGTTTAAAATTTTAAGCTATCATGCTTATGACTTTTCTTATGAAAAAGGTAGGAAGATTTCTTAGGGTTTCATGCTTGTAGGTTGTTTGGAACCTTGATATATTGCACCTTAGGGCTTCGGCCATGATGAGAATTAAGACCTAGGAGAACTTAAGACTTACTCCAACATGCTCATGACTCTTCCTATAACATGATATAAAGCTAACTTAGAGTTATCATGTTTGAATGTTTCTTGAAACCTAGATGCATGCCTCCTTATGTTTCGGCCATGATAAATTTTAGGGTCCAAGAAAGCTTAAAATAAAATCTAGCATGCTCATGAATTCCCTTATGATATGATATGAAGTTAGCTTGATATTCATATGCTTGTATGTTGTTTAGAGCTTAATTTCTTTCTCCTTGAACTTTCGGCCATGATGAGAATTAAAGACCTAGGAAAGCTTAAAATTTGATTTAACATGCTTATGACTTCCCTTATTATATGACATGAAGTTAACATGAGATTCTTATGCTTGTATGTTGTTTAGAGCTTAATTTTCCTTCTTCATGAACTTTCGGCCATGATGGAATTAAGGACCTAGGAAAGCCTAAAATTTGATTTAACATGCTTATGACTTTCCTTATGATATGATATGAAGTTAACATGCTATTCTCATGCTTGTATGTTGTTTGAAACTCGGTTTCATGCTCCTTAACATTCGGCCGGAACAAGATTTAAATGCCTAGGAAGCTTAGAACCTAAACAAAACATGCTCATGATGTTCCTTAAAGTATATGATATGAAATTGGTTTAGGGTTCATATGCTTTTGTGCCACTTGTAACCTAGGTTCATGCTTTACAATGTTTCGGCCATAACTAGGTTAAAAGACCTAGGGAGCTTAGAACCTAACTAAATATGCTCGTGATGTTCTTTATGATAAATGCTATGAAATTGATTTAGGGTTCATATGCTTTTATGTTGCTTGTACCCTAGGGCAATACCTTGAATGTTTCGGCCTCCCTATAGAATTTGGTGATTGAGATCCAATTATGAATCATTATGTGCCTCACATGCTACGTTATGAATTAAGAGATGTTAGTTAATGATTCCATGCATGATTATGTTTTTCTATGATAGGTGATGTGTTCATTTATGTATGCCTATGAACCATGCATGATAATGTCTCTTATAATGTGCTATATGCTCAAGTATGCATGCTTTATGATATGACAAGTAATATGCTCATTTATGTATGCTTATGATCCATGCATGATAATGTCTCTTATGATGTGCTATGTACTCAAGTATGCATGCTTTATGATATGACAAGCAAAGGCCTAAGAGTTGCTTCCCTTTTAGTTGGGATTAAGAGCACTCTTTATGATATGACAAGTGAAGGCCTAAGAGTTGCTTCCCCTTGGGGACTAAGAGCACTCTTCATGATATGACAAGATATGATATGCTATGTTATGACATGAACCATGATATGCTATTTTACTTTGTATGGCTTGTACCAAGGATGGGCTCCATAAGCGCCCCTAGGCCGACGGACTATGAACGGGTCTAGTAAAAAGGGATGAGCTCCTTAGTACGCCCCTAGGTCGACGGTCGTAGTACGGACCTAGTTCCCTAGTAGGTTCGGGGCTAGCTACCCTGTCCTAGGGATTGTGCGCATGATATGATATGCTCTTATGATTTATATAACATGATGCTCTTTTATTTTATGATATGATACATCATGATATTTCTTTCTGATATGATATGCTCTCATGATTTATATGCACTACAACAAAAACCCTCATAGACATCGATTTTCCACCGGTGTCTATTTCATTTTCGACCGATGTCTATGAAGCCGATGTTAAAAGTCTGTCATTTTAGAAATCGGGTTAAAACCGGTGTAGTATCACTTAACGACACCGGTCTTCGAATCGGTTATTAACCGGTGTAGTATCACTTAACGACACCGTTTCATCAACGGTGTAAAACCGATGTAATATTGTATGTTAATAACACCAGTTTTGGCAGTGGTAAATGACCGATGTAATATTAGTTAATAACACCGGTTTTGCAGCGGTGGAAAACCGATGTAATATGTATATTTTTTAACAGCACAAATTTGATTTCCGAAACAATGAAAAACCGACAATAATAAAAAAAATACACAAATATTCACAAATTATACAAATATTCTTCATTCAACAATATCCATAAAATACACAAATATTCATAAATTATATAAATAATCTTCTTACAACAGTATCCATAAAATACCCAAACATTCTTTTTACATCAAAAGCTAGCTAATAGATATCAAAATCAAGGTAGAACATTCTTTTAACACATCAAGGTAGAACCGCACTTCAAATGTAATCTAGCATACATTCAGCCCACTCGAACCGCACTTCATCAATTTCAACTCTGGAGTACTTGAGATTTGTAAACTGTAAAAACACATAAATAATATATTAGTAAATCAAGACAAAAAATCATAGTTGAAAAAGCAGTAAGAGCACCAGGTAACAAGATGAGTAATTGGAATGCTTAAAAAGATAAACATTCATCAATTATCTCAACCACAAATAAATAGAAAGAAGAATCATAGATGTAAGATACTGATATAGTCCAACACCGGCACAAATTCAAAGAAGAAATTACCTATCTTTGTAAGCTGAAGCCAAATTTGCATGGGCTTCAGGCATAGTTGGTCTGATATTCACAGCACGTATATAATCCTGAATTGCTTCAGTAACTCTACCAATCTCCTTAAATGTGTTCCCTCTATTGACAAGACCATCAGCAGCAGTCTGCGAAGAACTAGCAGAAAGCAGCAATTCTCATGATTGAATATCCACACAGGAAGCAAAGGTTGAACTAGCAGTGTAGCTGTGTAGGTGCTGCCTAGTATCTACCAAATTAACAAAATTAGCCGAAGTATCTTGCCAATATAAACAGACAAAAATCTCATGATTGAATAAGGAAGAAATAAAAGTGAGAAGTGATTTTTACAAAAAATTCCACATAGTAAACTGGAATTCATATCCCTAAGAAAAGTTTGATCCAATAAAATATTTTAAACTGTATTTGTCAAAGCCAATGCAGATGCTTCCCCACTAAAATGAGAGGTAGTTGCACTAAATGGTCAACGACCATCCATCACTGATGATCCTTCTCACTTCAATCTCATAGCAGTCTAGATGGCATTCTAACTGTATCCTGTTAAAACATAAACGTGCTGTAGCCAACTGTTTGACAAAAAACCAAGCATGATTGCGAGGGCGTGATGGCAATGAACATGTTGTTAGTACATGATTGCAATGAAAAAGACAGATATAGTACTCTACCTATTGCTTGTATATAATAGCCAAGTTGTTGAAGGGCGCAGATATCCCTATTGTAACTGCTAAAGTTGCCTTATAGAATGATGCAGGAACACTCATCATGTTGCTGCATGAAGAGAAGTTTCATTAAGGAACAAAAATAAACTATCCGCACAGTTGCCATCAAACATTTCTAAAGCTTACCAATCCATGTATATGCTGCCAAGGCTTGACAATGCTTGTGGATGGTTAGGTTGTAAAGCAAAGCATGACTTGGGAAAGATTATTAAAATGAAGTTATTCAACAAGGAAAAAAAACTTAAGAGAATAAAAATCTCCAAATTAAAATGTCACCCTATAATGTCCAGTGTCTTTGAGAGCATGTCCAGCGTCTTTGAGAGCATTCCCCTTTTAATGTGCAAGAAAGTCGATCATTAACTAACCTGGCTCACCATCAAGAAGGATACCACATTTTGACATATTAGACCATTATCAACTTACCAGATTATTGTAAGCTTCAATAAAGGTAGAATCACAGTTGATAGCTTGCTTGTAATGCAGAATTGCCATGTCAAGTTGACTTTGTTCATAATAGATTCCAGCAAGGTTTTCTGCGTCCAGATATCCCCAATGCATAGTTGACATAATAAACTCTCTTCAGAGCATAGTTTGCAGCAAAGTTATCCACAAAATCAAAAAGAGATTAACAGTCCAGTGGAAAAATAGGAGTTATTGAATCACGTAGCATATTCTAGTGAAAGTATTCTGCAACAGTAATGTTATGAAGAACCTGAAATAAATAGAAAATGATTAAGAGTTCACACAAACAAGAACTACACATAGTAAATAAACTTCTCTTCTTTTGTATGCAAGTCAATAACAAATCATCATGTACTTCAAAAATCTACAATATCCACAGTTAACAACAAATTAACCATGCTTTTTTAGCGCATAACTTGTGGCAGAGAACAATACCACACAGCATCCTACCAAAAACTATTATATGATTCCTCAAGTCAAAGATGTCACAATAGTTCATATTTATACTCTATCAACCTGCATCCACAAGACCTACTAAAACAATGAAGAATGGCAATAAACCATTTGTCTTCCAAAAAAGAAGCAACTCAATCAAGACTTCAAACATCGAGGCCTTGTTCAGACTCCCAACATCATTAACAGCTAACCGAATCACAACAATCAAAGCTAACCGAATCACAGTGTTAATGCTAGTAGAACAATTATCAGCTGGTTCGCAAGAAGTGAAGGTTGTTGCAGCCCGTGAACTCCGATTAATGGCAAAAATTGGGAAGGAGAATAGGTCTTTCATTGCAGAGGGTGGAACAATCCCAGCTCTCTACCGGCTTTTCCAGTCTACAAATCCAGTTGCTCAAGAGAATGCCCTGACTGCAATATTGAACATATCTATTCATGATGAAAACAAGAGAAAGATTATGGAGCAGAATGGTTGTTTGGAATTAATAGTATATGTTCTGAGATATGGGTTAACTACTGAGGCAAGGGAGAATGCAGCTGCTACATTGTTCAGCCTCTCTGCTGTCCATGACTTCAAGAAGATGATTGTGGATGAGCATGGTGTTGTTGCAGCACTAGCTGATTTGCTGATGCAGGGAAGCCCAAGGGGAAAGAAATGGGTTGATTGTCTCAAGCAAGAGAGCAGTGCATCCTAGGTAATTCTCCAACCAAAAGTAAGATTAATTCACAAATTGTGCATAACACACAAAAAAAAGGTATTGTAGAACATCTGGAAGCTCACTACTCTGAAAGTTATGTAGTGTGGTCAATAATAATGAAAATCCAGTGGCATCTCCAAATACTCATTGTGCTGCATTATTTGCTCCAAGGATACACCAAAGTGAACCTAACATATCACATTTCGCATCATTTTGAAGTTTGTATTGAGATCCAGAAACACTTGTTATCATATCACTCTTGAGAATCTCAATTAGTGCGCCTAGCTCTTCTGGATGAACCTGGTAAGATATAAACTTCAACTTATGAGATGAAAGAATCAATTTGGGTAATATTCCAAACTTCTGTAAAGAATAGGGTAATTAAGTTCCACATGGAAACATTCATCCTTTTAAGAAGAATCAGATACTAATACATACCTGAAGAACATCTTCAATGATCAAACAAGATAACAGCCGAAGAACACCAGCTTGGTGGTGATCAGATATCAGGAATGGTAGAATGATGCTGACCCCATTAGATGCTCGAAATGCTTGTTGGTTGGCTTCAGCATTCCTCAACAAAGAAAAAAGACAATCCCATGCTATCAATATCGTACTCTCATCTTCAAATACAGAATATTTTCCTGAACCAGAACCTACCGGTTTTGGTGAAGAAAGAATAAGATCTTTGTTGTCAACATGTTTCTTGAAGTTTGCAGTATTTGAGTTGGTCCCTAAGCGACTAGAAACCGTGTTTTGCTGCTCTGGACCAGAAAAATACCTATCCTTGATGAGCTGGATCACGGGGAAGAAGAGGAGGTTCTCGTATACTCCGTCGAAGATGACACAGCAGCAGAGGCGCACGTCGCCGCAGACCTTGGAGGCGAGCGAGGTGAGCTCGACGTTGAATCCCATGGGAAACTTGAGGAAGTCGTAGGGGTTGGAGGGGTTGTCGGGAGGGCGAGGGTCCTCCTCCTGCTTTCCGTCGGCGAAGAGGGATCCATACTCGATGTCAGGGTCCTCTCCGCAGTCGAAGGGGTCGAGCCAAGGGTTCTTCTTCTTCTTCGCAGCGGTGGCGACGAATCGGAGCCATCCTCGCTGAGGATGGTACACCAAGGAAGAGGATAGGGCATGGGTGTGGATTGGAGAAGGGAATGTGTGGGAGATGGGGAAGGAAAAGCTACAGAATGAGAAGAAGGTCTCCTCTTCTCACCGGAGTTGGAGGAGATGCGGTGTGGTTGGATGGAGAAGGAAGGGGTGTCGATCTAGGAAGGGGAAGAGGGAGATGAGGTTGAGAGAAATGGTCAGTTTAGGTTTAGGTTTAGGCTGAGAGAGATGGTCGGAGGAAGGGGCGCGATATAGGTTTAGATTTGGAGGGAACTTTGTGTAGTGTTGCAAATTTTGGCTAGTGGAAAAATTAAAATATTTTATTTTGGTTCATTAACACCGGATTTTAAAAACCGCTGTTAAAACTGGTGTCTATTAACGAAAAAAATGGCGCTCATAGATATCAGCTAAAAAACCGATGTCTATGAGCGAAAATCTGCGCTCATAGACACCGGTTTTTGGAAAAACCGATGTAAAATACTCAAAGACATCGGTTTTTGCTTAAAACTGTTGTTGTTCCACCGATGTCTATGAGGGTTTTTCTTGTAGTGATGACATGATGCTCTTTTATTTTATGATATGATACATCATGATATTTCTTTATGATATGATATGCTCTCATGATTTATATGACATGATGCTCTTTTATTTTATGATATGATACATCATGATATTTCTTTATGATATGATATGCTCTCATGATTTATATGACATGATGCTCTTTTATTTTATGATATGATACATCATGATATTTCTTTATGAGATTATATGCTCTCATGATTTATATGACATGATGCTTTCTTTTATTTTATGATATGATACATCATGATATTTCTTTATGATATGATATGCTCTTATGATTTATATGACATGATGCTCTTATGAATTATGATGTGATATAGCATGATGTTCTTTATGAGATGATATGTTATGATGCTATGTTTACACGATATGATGTTAGATGATTATGTTTCCATTGTTATATGCTTACGTGATCATGATATGAAATACGTTTTTGTGAGTAGGAAAGGATCTTACTAAGCATGTGTGCTTATAGCTTACTTTCCTTGTACCGCAGATAAAGGCAAACAATGGATAAACTAGGAGAGCCGCAGGAGGGGCAAGAGATGTGTGTGGTGGTGGCTCGGCTAAGAAAAGAAAAAGACCTGCTTATGTTATTTTATGTTGACATGAACTAAGTTTATTTATGTTAATGTTCCGCAAGACCTCATGATACTTCTGCTGTTTTACTTTAGAAAATAAATTTTAATATGCATGTATGTTCCCCTAGCAAAAGTAAGTAACCCTGCCCTACTAGAAGGAGGGGCGGGCGTTACACCTCCAAGCCTGTCCGAGGCGCCTCCAGGCCGCCGAGTCGTACGGGTGGATTAGCGCAAACCTGGTCATATCTCATCCTTCTAAAGGCGCCTCTAAGCTGCTCCAAGGCGCCTCCAGCTTCCTCCGAGGCGCCTCCAACTTTTCTGGACAGCTGGCTTCGGCTAGCACCAGAGGCGCCTCCAAGCCCCATGGAGGCGTCTCAGACACTGTTCATCCGAGGTTAAAGATGCTCCTTTGTTCCTGCAAATTGTGTTAGTCCCAAACACAAACCCTGCAAAACAAAGTTAGCACATGGATAATATTATAGATAAACTTGACAGTCGTCGGACTATCCGGGTCTGACTTCGGATTTCCAACCGAAAACCCTAGGTCGACCCGACGCCTACTGTTCCCTTTAGGGGGAGCGCGTCCTCACCTACTCCACTCAGGAGATTTACATGTTGCCAGTCGCATCCTCCAGACCGATTGGACTTTTACTCAGCGTTCGGAGCTTCCGAACTTTCTGCTGGACTTCCGCTTCCCGGCTGGTTTAGTCTTTCACCTGGTTCGCGACACCAGGACTTTCCACCTAGGGTTACCCCCCCCCCCCAGGACTTTTTGCCTGAAGCTCTCGACCCGCCAAGACTTTTTGTATAGGGTTACCGCCCCCTATGACCTAGGGTTACCACCCCCTAGGGTTTTCACCTGCCTAACCACAGCTAGGACTTTCCTGAAACACTCAATCAAGTGCATTAGATCACAAAACAACTTAACTTTGAATTCCTTTGCCATTATCAAATCAACGGTCGATCGTCGGATGCTTTCCGCACCAACAATCTCCCCCTTTTTGATTATGGCAACTGAAATTCAAAGCTAAGTAAAATATGCACAAAAAGTTTAAGTAAGGAAGCTTAATAGATTTTCATTGCACGCATGGTTTAGCTTAACACTTAAACTTTGTTAGGCTCCCCCTTAATAAAGGCATTAAAAAAAAATTTATTAACCTTTCATTTGAATTTCCCTACTCTCCCCCTTTGCCATTCATCAAAAACTAAGTATGTTTGAAAATCTTAGATTTTTAGGAGAGAGAAAAAAAATCTGAACTTTCTAAAAGTAACTTTTCTTGTAAATCAAATTCACTAAGTTAAAACAGTTTGAGCTCGAAGTTTGGTTTTCAAAAAAAGTTAAATTTTGCTGGAGAAAGAGTTTTCTTTTGTAATATTGAAAACAATAATTTTTAGCAATTTTGAACCTTTAGGCTTTTAATAAGAGACAAAGGTAACTCTTGGTTTAGTATAATGTTCTTTAGCTTAGTGAAACCGAGGTTTAAGGAGCAATTTTTCTTTCAAAAGGCTAAAAAGTTGACTTTGAAAAGTACTTAGTTAAATTTTCAAAATACTTTAGCTTTTAAAATGGCCAGAATTTTGAAATCTTAGTCTAAAAATACTTAGCCCGAATAAAGAAAAAGAACATGATTCGAAAGTTTAAGGTTTTGAAAACTTAGCTTAAAGTTTAAATTTTTCTTTTAGTCAAATAATTAATTCAAGGCTTTTGAGGGAAAGGGAGAAGCTCTTAATCCTTAATGTCCAAGCATGAGTTGGGTTAGATTGATTGTTAATTAGTTAATTTCGCTTTAAGTAAGGTATCAGAGCCCTAATGTTCATGCCAAAAATGGTTTTAAAAATTAAGCACTTGGGTTCGCGGCCACATGTCTAACCAGTTAGCTACTAGCTGATTACCTAGAGGGCAATAGCTTTCACTTGGTTAGTCAAGTTAAGTCAATAGATCCAGTTAGATGTGACTAGTGCTGGAAGACTTGACTTGATTACTGTTAACTAGGTGTTTAACGCCCAGACTCATATTGATGCACAGATATAAGCATTCTTGAGTCCAGGCTGTACCCTATGCATCTCACGCCATTCTATATTTTTCAAACACAAGCAAGGTAAGCCTAGGTGTTTGTGAGATGCTCTGGCTGAATTCTAGGGGAGCAAGATTTCTAGGGTAGAGCCTAGGCTAATTCCATATTTTTGAAAGTCTAGTAAAATTAGAATTTTAAAAACAATATTTTCCTAGAATTTTTAAAACATAAGATGATTTTCAAAACAAGTTAAAATGTAGTAAACCAATATGAAAATCAAAGCTATTCTATCCAACACATTCCTATTTTAGTAAGCAACTAAAAACTAATAAACATGAGTAAGTAGAAGTTATCCAAATACTAATACAATCTGAGAAGGCAAATAGGTGTCTGTCTAAGATACATCAAGTGATAGTCTCAAAAGGCAGGATCATCAAGAGCGGGATCATCAGCTGGAGGGTCGTCAGCTGGAGGTGGTGCAAGAGGCTGCTCGGGTACCGGCTGAGGCTGTCCCTGGCGCCGTATCTCACCTCGGAGAGACGCGAACCCTGCAGCTATCTCGGATCGGAGAGATCGGAGGAAGCGGTGGCTATCTAGCACAGCCCGTCGCGTCTAAATGGACTGGATCTCGAGCCGAGTAAGTCTGTCCTCGACGGAAGGAGGAGCTGAGGTCGAAGGCCCGGCTGATGTGGAGGGTCCGGCAGAAGTGGAAGGATCTACGAAAAACTCCTCTGCCAAGAAGTCGGGCCACTCCTCACCCTCACCTGGTACGTCCTCGACCTCTAGAGCACCAGGAGCAGCGACTGGCGGTGGCCGGCCCTTCCAGGCCAGAATCCCCTCGGCAGTGACCTCTGCACCCACTAATCTAAGACTATGCTGACCTAACTCATCATATATAGTAAGTGGGATGAGTGTCCCTCTGGTAGTGTCTATCCTAGAGCCGGAGAATATCTGGGTTAGGATATGGCAGTAGGGCATATGAATCACTCCAGTTGTGACTGTACTAGATGCCTGAATGATGTTATGAAACATATGCAGTGCAATGTCTATATCTAGGCGCTGTCTAAGAGCGTACAAAAAGAATGAGTGGGATGGTCGCATCTTCGAGACATCTCGAGATGTGATGGGTAGAATGCATGCTGTCAGGACTCTGTACATAACATAGTCCTGGACTTGAAGAAGAGTGGACTTGAACTCAGTCAGGCCAAAGGGTCTCTCCTCCCCAAAAAAATGCATGTAGATGTCATCTAAGGTAATGTGAGAATAGGGATCACCAAAAGGTAGCTCCCTACTCGGGTAACACAAAAATGTACACTGGGACTCCCTAAGCTCTAAGCTAGTGCGAAGCAGGGAGGGAGTAAACTGAAGGTCAATGCCACCAACTATGGTAGAATAGGTGCTATCATCAACCTTTTCAAGGTTGTGATTGAACTGGGCACACAGGTCTTGATTCACTGTAGTGGTACAGTCAACCAGTTTATCTAGATGATAGTAGTCTATCATCTGGACTGCGGGTAGACAAAATTGGGATAAATATTCCCTACCAATATATCTAGGTTTAATGGACTCAAAGGTGAACCTAGCAAAATCTATCCTATGTTGCTCTGAGAGAAATCTAGGGTCCGTGGAAGGGGCCCTAGCCAGTGTAGGATCCACAATGCGACGCTTCCTATTTTTGTCAATATATATAAAAAGAATGCATAGTGACTACAAATAAGTACAATAGGAAGGTGAAAAATATACCTAGGAGGCATTGTAGCGGGATGAAGGTGTTGGTAGGGATTGAAGGCGCCTTAAGGAGGAAATCGCACGAAAAATAGAGAGGAAAACGCTGCGAGACAGAACGAACAGAAAACCTTCTATTCATTTCTGATATCTCGTATTGGAGGCGCCTTATGAGGTGCTTAAGACGCCTCCAAGGGGAAGTTAGAGGCGCCACGGAGATCATCCAAGGCGCTTTTTGTTAAGGCGTCGGGAAAATTCCCGCCGTGAATAAGGGTGCCTCCCTCTTGTGGGAGGCGCCTTCGCTAGGGGCCTACGTGTCCCCTGCGTTCATATTTTATTTTATTTTATTAATTTAACTTTTTGAAAAATAATTTTCATTTGATTGATTTTGAAAGATAATTTTCATTAGTTTTAAGTTAATTAATTTGAAATTTTAAGTTAATTAATTTGAAAAAATAATTTCAGTTAATTAATGTAAAAAATAATTTAAATTAATTAATTTGAAAAATAATTTAAGTTAATTAAGTTTTGAAAGATAATTTTAATTAGTTTTAAGTTAATTAAGTTTTGAAACATAATTTTAAGTTAATTAAGTTTTGAAAAATGAGTTTAAGTTAATTAAGTTTTGAAAAATGATTTTAAGTTAATTAATTTGAAAGATAATTTAAGTTAATTAATTTGAAAAAATAATTTGAGTTAATTAATTTGAAAAAATAATTTGAGTTATTTAATTTGAAAAATCATTTAAGTTAATTAAGTTTTGAAAGATAATTTTAATTAGTTTTAAGTTAATTAAGTTTTCAAAGATAATTTTAAGTTAATTAAGTTTTTAAAAACGATTTTAAGTTAATTAAGTTTTGAAAAATGATTTTAAGTTAATTAATTTGAAATATAATTTAAGTTAATTAATTTGAAAAAATAATTTGAGTTAATTAATTTTAAAAAAATAATTTGAGTTAATTAATTTGACAAAATAAGTTAAGTTAATTAATTTGAAAAAATAATTTGAGTTAATTAATTTGAAAAAATAATTTGAGTTAATTAATTTGATAAAATAATTTAAGTTAATTAATTTGAAAAAATTTGAGTTAATTAATTTGAAAAAAATAATTTGAGTTAATTAATTTGAAAAAATAATTTGAGTTAATTAATCTGACAAAATAATTTAAGTTAATTAAATTTAAAAAATAATTTGAGTTAATTAATTTGAAAAATAAATTTAAGTTACTTAAGTTTGAAAAAATAATTTTAAGTTAATTAAGTTTTGAAAAAAAATTTAAGTTAATTAATTTGAAAAAATAATTTTAAGTTAATTAATTTGAAAAAATAATTTGAGTTAATTAATTTGAAAGATAATTTGAGTTAATTAATTTGAAAAAATAATTTGAGTTAATTAATTTGAAAGATAATTTGAGTTAATTAATTTGAAAAAATAATTTGAGTTAATTAATTTGACAAAATAATTTGAGTTAATTAATTTGGAAAAATAATTTGAGTTAATTAATTTGAAAAAATAATTTGAGTTAATTAAATTGACAGAATAATTTAAGTTAATTAATTTGAAAAAATAATTTGAGTTAATTAATTTGAAAAAATAATTTGAGTTAATTAATTTGACAAAATAATTTATGTTAATTAATTTGAAAAAATAATTTGAGTTAATTAATTTGAAAAAATAATTTGAGTTAATTAATTTGACAAAATAATTTAAGTTAATTAATTTGAAAAAATAATTTGAGTTAATTAATTTGAAAAAATAATTTGAGTTAATTAATTTGAAAAAATAATTTAAGTTAATTAATTTGAAAAAATAATTTGAGTTAATTAATTTGAAAAAAATAATTTGAGTTAATTAATTTGACAAAATAATTTGAGTTAATTAATTTCACAAAATAATTTGAGTTAATTAATTTGAAAAAAATAATTTTAAGTTACTTAAGTTTGAAAAAATAATTTTAAGTTAATTAAGTTTTGAAAAATAATTTTAAGTTAATTAATTTGAAAAAATAATTTTAAGTTAATTAATTTGAAAAAATAATTTGAGTTAATTAATTTGAAAGATAATTTGAGTTAATTAATTTGAAAAAATAATTTGAGTTAATTAATTTGACAAAATAATTTGAGTTAATTAATTTGAAAAAATAATTTGAGTTAATTAATTTGAAAAAAAAAATTGAGTTAATTAATTTGAAAAAAAATTTGAGTTAATTAATTTGAAAAAATAATTTAAGTTACTTAAGTTTGAAAAAATAATTTTAAGTTAATTAAGTTTTGAAAAATAATTTTAAGTTAATTAATTTGAAAGATAATTTGAGTTAATTAATTTGAAAAATAAATTAATTCTAATTTTGAATTAATTTGTATTTTTCTTAGTCATCTCACCCGATCTAAATTTTCAATCATGTAATCCTATAATTGTTGTGAGATGAATTGAGGTTCAATTTTAGAGTTTAGTTTAACTTTGTGTTAGATTCAGGTTTAGCTTTGGGTTCAACAAGTAGGCGTTCTTTGGATAAACTTCTGGGCTATGGTGAGTCACAAGGACATCATTAAAGTAACCATGCCTTCGAGGTTTTCCAAATAGTCCTACCCATTGAACTTAATACAAAACCTTGGTCTAACTGGTTAGGATCCATAAAGGGTAGCTTCGATCAGTTCCACTTAGCCAAATGCACCAGGTCGAAGTCATATCTTCCTAAACATGCGATGACTAAGTTTCCCCAACATACTATCATCCAATACTTCACCAGTACCATGGGTCAAGTTAAACCTAGCCCATTTTAGTCTAACCTTAATTACCCAGCCGGGTAATCTACTCTTGTTTACCTTTATCGGGTGGATTAATTTCGGAGGTGCCAGCTATTCTGGAGCCTTCCCTAATTTGAACTTAATTTGATTTGATTTAATTTAATTTGAATTTTAATTTTAATTTAATTTGAATTTAATTTCAATTTAATTTAATTTAGATTTAATTTTATTTTGATTATTTTTCTTTTAGCTCCCCCTGGATCATAGCCTCGATACGGTTTATCGAGGTAATGTATTTGATCCTTAGGGACCCAATATTGTCCAAGTCCAACTTGATTGATTAGGTTGGACTTGGGAACCCATGCTTTGACCATTTTTCTATTTGTTCTTTGTATAAGTGATAAATATAATTTATATTTCTTTTTGGATTTGAATCCTAGTCCAGTTCTATTGTAAATTGCCCTTTGGGTTCCAAGAAGTAGGTCAAGGTTCTTGGAACCCATAGAGAATCGTTCTAATGTTTTCTCCAAATCCTTGACTTGAGTTTTCAGGCTGGAATTCTCTTCCTCAAGTTTTTGGACTTGAGTGGAGTTTCTAGTCTGAACTGGTTCAGTCAAAGATTCAGAATTAGTCACTTCTTTAAGGATAGCTACTTCCTTTAGAAGTGACTTAATTCTAAGATTAGACTTAGCTAATTTTCGTAACAAATAATTAACTAGGTTGTTAAGTCGATGGATACTTACAGAGGGATCGGGCCCTTCAAAAACGGAAACAGATCCGTGGCTTCTTTCTGATTCTACTTTCGACTCGCTCTCGCTCTCGGACACATCGATCTGGTCTCGGGCCATCAGGGCAAGAAGGCTCGTCTGTTCGAGCTCGTCGTCGGTATCCTCTTCTGAAGATTCTTCAAAGGTTGCTTTTAGTACCTTCTTCCTTCTTTTCTTCTTTGTGTCCTTCTGATTAGGGCAGTTGGCCTTGATATGCCCCTTCTGGTTGCATCCGTAGCAGGTCACCTCAAACTTGACCTTCGAGCTCGGTTGACCTTCCTTTGATTACACTGCCTTCTTTAGATCTTTCTTGTTGAAGCCCTTCTTTTTCTTGTAGAGCCTCTTTACCAAGTTCACGAGTTCGGCTGTTAGTTCGTCATCTTCATCGTCTGAGTCTGGTTCTGGTTCCGACTCTTGCTCGATTTTCCTTCGTGATCTTGGTTCGCGTGTTCTACTGGTACCTGCAAGCAAAGCTACACCTTTCTCGGGTGGCTGTGTATTAGTCTGCTCATGAAGTTCAAATTCAGAAAATAACTCGTCTAATCTAATTAAAGATAGATCTTTGGAGACTTTGTAGGCATCTACCGTTGATGCCCACAATGTGCTCCTCGGAAAAGCATTAAGAGCGTACCTTATGATGTCCCTGTTCTCGACCTTTTGCCCGATCGCGTGGAGAGAGTTTAGTATGTCTTGTATACGAGCGTGAAGTTGGCTGGACGTCTCGTCTTCCTGCATTTTCAAATTATATAATTTATTAAACAAGAGATCTCTCTTGCTTACCTTAGTGTCGGAGGTTCCCTCGTGGAGTTCGATCAGTTTCTCCCAAAGCTCTTTTGCGCTGGAGAATGGTCCAACTCTGTTGAGTTCCTCCTTGGTCAGTCCGCACTGGAGGGTGCAGATTGCTCTGGCATCAGCTTCCACCTTCTTGATTAGGGTTGATTCCTATTTTTCGCAGGGTGTTGGCTTGCCGTCTTCGACGGATGATGGTTGTAGTCCGGTCTTGATGATCATCCATGTGTCGAAATGGGTCTTAAGGAAGGTTTCCATTCGCCACTTCTAATATCCGAAGTCTTCCCCGAAAAAAAGTGGGGGGCGAACAGTGTTGAAACCTTCTTGTTGGGCCATTTGTAATATGCAACAACAAAAAAAAAATAAAAAAGTTCCAAGACTAGGTCTTGGATTAGTAGTGCAGGGAAATAGGGTTAAGGATTTGTGAACTCGAGTGGTGTTGCACCAGTCTCGGGCAAAATTCGATTTGAAAAATTAATTAGAATATAGATATTAAGCTAATTCTAATTTACTCCATAAAACTGAAAATATCACGAAAAAATTACGTGATTGGTGGTTGCACCAGATCAACGCGTCCCCGCTCTGATACCAATTGTTGGATCGAAAGCGCTAGAGGGGGGTGAATAGCGCTCGTGGCTTTCACAGTCGATTTTGTAAAAATATCGAGTTATAACGCAGCGGAAATAGTAAAATGCACAAACACACAGAAGACTCGAGAAGTTACTTCGTTCGGAGCCTATCTCAACTCCTACTCGAAGGCCCGCGGTCGCTGACCGCTTTCGGTGGGCAACAACTATAGTTCATAAAAACTATTACAATCTAAGTACAATTCAAAGCAGTAATAAAAATTATACCGACAACAAAAGACTAAATCTGAAGCTCCGGGTTGTCGGCGTCGATTTGAGGCTTTGTCGGAACGTCTCGTTAGTACCAGGTTGCAGAGAGATTGCTTGTGCGAAGTTGTAGAGAGATGTTGTTCGAAGTTCCCTTATAAATAGTGCTGGAGGCGCCTCCAAGCCTGTCCGAGGCGACTCCAGGCCGCCGAGTCGTACGGGTGGATCAGCGCAAACCTGGTCACATCTCATCCCTCTGAAGGCGCCTCCAAGCTGCTCCAAGGCGCCTCCAACGCCTGGTCCAAGGCACCTCTAGCTTCCTCCGAGGCACCTTCAACTCTTCTGGACAGCTGGCTTCGGCTAGCACCCGAGGCGCTTCTAAGCCCCATGGAGGCGCCTCAGACACTGTTCATCCGAGGTTAAAGATGCTCCTTTGTTCCTGCAAATTGTGTTAGTCCCAAACACAAACCCTGCAAAACAAAGTTAACACATGGATAATATTATAGATAAACTTGACAGTCGTCGGACTGTCCGGGTCTGACTTCAGATTTCCAACCGGAAACCCTAGGTCGACCCGACGCCTACTGTTCCCTCTACGGGGAACGCGTCCTCACCTACTCCATTCAGGAGATTTACCTGTTGCCAGTATGATCCTCCAGACTAACTGGACTTTTGCTCAGCGTTCGGAGCTTCCGAACTTTCTGCTGGACTTCCGCTTCCCGGCTGGTCCAGTCTTTCACCTAGTTCGCGACACCAGGACTTTCCACCTAGGGTTACCCCCCTAGGACTTTTTGCCTGAAGCTCTCGACCCACCAAGACTTTCCGCATAGGGTTACCGCCCCCTATAACCTAAGGTTACCACTCCCTAGGGTTTTCACCTGCCTAACCGCAGCTAGGACTTTCCTGAAGCACTCAATCAAGTGCATTAGATCACAAAACAACTTAACTTTGAATTCCTTAGTCATTATCAAAACAACGGTCGATCGTCGGATGCTTCCCGCACCAACACTTATGTAGAGAACCGTAGTGACTTTAGGTCTAAGGACTATTCATACCAATAGTCACATGAAAATGTTTATGACAATCATATAACGATCCATGAAACATTCTCATAGCGGGTCATTCAGTATATATTCTCTAATATATACCCATGTGTCAACCTGATATCTCATATCCATGACTTGTGAGATCAAGTCATCCGTTGACCTACATGCTAGTCTCAACGCATTAATATTGTCCTTGTATATTAATGCTCGACTAGGAATAGTTAAGAGTAGTGTTCTCTACAATATCTCACTATCAATTCAACCAATTGATATACTGTAGATAAGAACCTACTACCCAAGGACATTATTATACTTATTCAATTGGCACTGAACTAAAATAAATATAATAACCAACTTTGCCTTATATTAATAATGATATATGATACAAAATGAGTCTTTTACAATCATCTCATAATTGATACTAGGGTTAATACTAACAGAATTCGCTTAGTTTCTTAGTCCATTTGATTAGCCTCCCAGATGTCTCGGGGTTGAGAAGGACCTGCTCCAAGGCGCTGTTAGTCGGCACGATGATTGACTGTGCCAGAAAATATAATTTTTCCAGACTGGTGTAGCGAGACTCAGCATCCTTCAATATATGACTTAAAAAGAATACAGGTTATTGTTCTTGACCATTCTGCCTAACTAGAGTCGATCCAACCGCATGTTTATTGGATGATAGATAGATCCATAGTGGCTCACCAACAATTGGCTTAGCTAATATAGGCAAGGAGTTAAGATATTCCTTAAGCTCTTCCAACGCCCGATCACACTCGGTGTCCTACTGGAATTTCGTAACTTGACGAAACACTTTGAAGAATGGCAAACTCCGGTTGGATGACTTGGATATGAATCTGGATAGTGTCGTGATCCGACCGGTCAGATGTTGAGCTTCCTTCAAACTCTGAGACGGCGGCATGTCTTGTAGCGCCTTAACCTTGCTCAAATTAGCTTTGATGCCCCACTCAGTGATGATGTAACCTAGGAAACGATCGATCTTTGTGCCAAACAGACACTTACTCGGGTTCAACTTTATCCCATAAGCCCTCAGAGTTTGGCATGTCTCCTCAACATCTGCACACAGGTCAGCGGCTCAAAGGTATTTTATTAATATGTCGTCGGCGTATACCTCCATGTTACGGTCGATCTACCGTCATAATATCTTGTTCATCAGCCTCTGATACGTGGCGTCGACATTCTTCAGTCCGAATGACATCACGTTATAGTAGTGCGTCCCGTCGACCATAATGAAGCTGACCTTCTCCTGATCTTCTCGAGCGAGCAGGACTTAATGATACCCTTGGTATGCGTCGAGCATTCAAATCAGCTCGCAACCCACTGTTGAGTCCACCATTTGGTCTATCCTGAGTAATGGATAGAAGTCTTTTGGACATGCCTTGTTCAAGTCGCGAAAGTCGATGTAGACCCGCCATTTATTGCCCGGCTTGAAGACCAACACTACATTAGTTAGCCAACTCAAGAACTAAACTTCCTTATATGACCAGCCTTCAGCAACTTCTCTATCTCTGCCCGGATGATCAAATTATGTTCTGCACTGAAGTCCCTCTTTCTTTGCTTCACCGGCCGAGTGTCCGGTCGGACATGAAGCTCGTGCTGGGCCACACTCAGGGAGATACCGGGAAGCTCGTGTGTCGACCAAGCGAACACATTGTGATTATTTCTGAGACATGCGACCAGCTCTGCCTTCTTCCTTCTTTCTAGATCGGCAGCAATGAAGGTGGTTGCCTCCATCCGGCTTGGGTGAATCTGAACCTCCTCCTTTTCTTCATAGATCAACGCAGGAGGCCTCTCGATGATAGCATTCACCTCCAAGCGTGGATTCTTCCGAGCGCTTCTCGCTTCAGACTTGACCATCTCAACATAGCATCGTCGAGCGACCAGCTGATCATCTTTGACTTCGCCCACCCGGTCGTCCACTGGGAACTTTATCTTTTGGCAGTAGGTAGACATGACCGCCCAGATTTTGTTGAGGGTCGGTCGGCCTAATATGACATTGTAGGCCGACGGTGCATCCACCACTATAAAGTTTGTGGTCCTGGTTCTCCTCAATGGCTCTTCCCCGAGTGAGATGGTCAGTCGTGTTAGTTGCTACTCGGAATATCGTACCAGTTCCGCTATACAAAAATTTTATACAAGTCCTGAACCTTTCCTAACAACCTATTATGTTCTTTAGAAATTAAACTTGGAATCACAACAGAACTTAACATTATTGATTCCAAATTTAACCTATCTGTTCTTAGAGGTTTAGACTTGGATCGCAAATGATACTTAACATTATTGATCCAAATCCACCCATGTTACAAATTCGATTAAATATTTATTTCAGATATCAGCTCCCAAGTCAAACATAGCGAGGCACTTGGCCTTCTTGGGTATGGGATCATCCACCACTACCTCGATAAAGCCTTTCAAAGAAATTTAATATTTAATCTCCTTATAGTAACCCTAAGTTTAACCATTAAGAACAATCGAATCACAAGATCGAAAAACAAAAGAAACACAAATCGAATCACAAATCCGAAAACCTAGAATCACTAGCCTCTTGTGTTTGGTATTTCAAGATCTAAACAAAAAGGATGAACTAGTTATGATGCGGAAACTAATAACTAGTTATACCTTTTGTAGCTTATAGACCTCACGATCTTATATCGTATTCCTCTTCTTATCTCGGACATCGTGTGGGCAACGATCTACCGAAATGAGAATCCACCCAAGCCTTCTTCTCCTTGCAAGTTTCGGCCACCAAGTATCTCCTATAGATGAAGGTCTTCGGCCACCAACCAAGCTCCAAGGGATGTAAAGAAACAAAGCCTCCTTTCTCTACTTCTTCTCCAAGCAAAATCCGGCCACCAAGAGTCTCCTAGAGAGTTGATACCACCGACCAAAGAAGAAGAAAAGGAAGAGAGGATGAGGGCCAGCCACCACCAAGGAATAGAAGAGAGGAATACTAGATCATATGTTGTTGTGAGGTGAGGCACCTCTACCCTCTCTTTTATATTCCTTGGCCTTGGCAAATAAGGAAATTTTTATAATTAAAACTTCCTTATATTCCTTGCTAATGTTTAAGAAGGAAAATTTAATTAAAAATTTCCTTATTAAACCTCTAATGGTCGGCCACCTCATTGTCCTCCAAATAAGGAAAGTTTTAAACAAAAATTAAAACTTCCTAATTTGTTTCCGGAAATTTTTAAAATAAAAATTTCTCTTTTAAAATTCCCTTCATGGTTGGTTATAAAAGGAAAGTTTTATAAATTAAAATCTCTCTTTTAAAACATGTGGATGATTACAAAAAGGAAAGTTTTATCAAAAATTAAAATCTTCCTTTTAACTACAAATAAGGAAAGATATCAAAACTTTATTTTAATCTTTTGTAGAAACTATAAAAGGAAAATTTTAATTTTTAAACTCTCTTTTAAATCATGGTTTCCACATAAGAAAAGATTTTTAAAAAAAATCCCTTTAATTTTATTGTGGTCGGCCACCAACTTGGGCTCCAATTAGGGCCGGCCACCTACTTGCTCCATCAAGGTTTGATCTTGGCCCGCCCTTGCTTGGGCTCCAAGCTTGGCTTGGTCGGCCACCTTAGGATGGGTAAGGTGGGTATGGGTGGGTATAACACTTTATAAATAAAAGGCTACGACAGAGACCAAGAGGAGGAATTGGTTTTGGTCTCCCGATGAACTCGAGCTTCCCGTGTTCGCCCCGAACACCCAACTCAAGTTCATCGATAATAACTCATACCACTAAAGAGTTATTATTGAACTACCACATCAATCCCATATTACTATTTGGGCTCCTTCTTATCATAAGTGTATTAGTCTCCCTGTGTTTAAGATATCGAATGTCCACTAATTAAATGAGTTACTGACAACTCACTTTATTAATATCTAGCTCCAAGAGTAGTACCACTCAACCTTATCGTCATGTCGGACTAAGTCCACCTGCAGGGTTTACAAGACAATCCTTATGAGCTCCTCTTGGAGACATTATCAACCTAAATTCCTAGGACACAGTTTCCTTCTATAATCAACAACACACACTATAAATAATATCATTTCCCAACTTATCGGGCCTCTTGATTTATCGAGCTAAATCTCACCCTTTGATAAGTCAAAGAAATAAATACAAAGTACACGTGCTTGTTACTATATCGGGATTAAGAGCACACACTTCCATAATAACAAAGGTCTTGTTCTTTTATGTAGTCAATATAAAAAGAACTTACCTTAAATAGTCCTACTCAATACACTCAAAGTGTACTAGTGTAATTTCATAGTCAAGATAAACTAATACCAAATTACACTATGACTATTCCAATGGTTTGTTCCTATCCATCTTAGTCGTAAGCAACTGTTTATAATTTATAAAGAACTGATAACATGATCTTCTGTGTGTGACACCACATACCATGTTATCTACAATATAAATTAATTGAACAACTACACTTAACATATAAATGTAGACATATGACCAATGTGATTCTTTATTTCAAAATAAATGTTTACAAAAAGCTAGGCTTTTAGTATACACTCTAACAAGTCGGGCATGTCTGAGCGGAAGTACTTCATTGCCCGTGAAACTATAAAGAGGGGTGGTCATAGGCAGCAACTCATTTTGATCGATTTGCAATTAATCGAATGCCTTCTTGAAGATGATGTTCACCGAACTCCCTGTATCAACAAAAGTTCAGTGAATAGTGTAATTAGCAATTACTGCTCGAATGATCAACGCGTCATCATGAGGGATCTCAACTCCCTCCAAATCTCTAGGGCTGAAGCTGATCTTGGGCCCTTCGGCCTTCTCCCTGCTACATCCCACCGCATGGATTTCCAATCGCCTAGCGTACGATTTCCTGGTCCTATTGGAGTCACCACCGGTCAGCCCCCAGTGATCATCCCACACAAGGAAGGTGTTTGTTGACAGAACTGGTGTCTTTCTAGAAAGGGAATTTGTTTCTAGAAAAATTAATGGCAGTAAAGTCGATCTTGAAGAAATTTAATATGCATAAACTAGCACTGACACCTTGATGGAAACTGAATAGGAACCACAAGATGTTGTGGATCATGATGTTATTACACCATAAGAAGTTGTGGAGCAACAACCTGTTCAAGTAGCACAAGCTCTACGCAGATCTGATAGGACCCGTCGTCAACCTGAGAGATATTCTTTTCTCTTGTCTGACAATGGTGATGTAGTGCTAGTTGGTCTCAACGAGCCTACATCTTATCAGGAAGCTATACAGGGCCCAGATTCTGAAAAATGGCTAGAGGCCATGAGATCCGAAATGGAATCCATGTACACTAATCAAGTATGGACTTTGGTTGATCCACCTGAAGGGATCAAACCCATTGGGTGTAAGTGGGTCTTCAAGGTGAAGACTGACATGGATGGTCATATACATACCTATAAAGGTAGATTGGTAGCTAAAGGATTTAAGCAGATTCATGGTATAGACTATGATGAAACCGTTTCACCAGTTGTAATGCTAAAATCCATTCGGATCATGCTTGCTATTATTTCTTACTGTGGTTATGAGATATGGTAGATGGATGTCAAAACCGTATTTCTTAATGGAAATCTACTCGAGGATGTGTACATGATATAACCTGAGGGCTTTATAGATCCAGAGCATGCTGGAAAGGTATGTAAGTTACAAAGATCCATTTATGGATTGAAGCAAACTTCTAGAAGCTGGAATCTTCGATTTGATGATGAGATCAAAATGTTTAGTTTCATCAAGAATGAAGATGAACATTATGTCTACAAGAAGGTTAGTGGGAGCACAGTCATCTTTCTCATATTGTATGTAGATGACATACTTATCATTGGAAATTATATCCCTACTCTTCAGTCAGTGAAGACTTGGCTTGAGAATTATTTTTCAATGAAGGGCTTAGGTGAAGCAGTCTACATTTTAGGCATCAAGATCTATAGAGATAGATCTATGTGATTGATTGGTCTAAGTTAGAGTACATACATTGACAAGGTGCTTAAATGTTTTCTCATGCAGAATTCCAAGAAGGGATTCTTGTTGATGTCACATGGTGTGAGTCTTTCGAAGACTCAATGTATTCCTTATGCATCTGCTATAGGGTCTATCATGTACATCATGCTTTGTACTCGACTAGATGTTTCATATGCATTGAGCATGACGAGCAGATACCAGTCAGACCCAGGTGAAGGTCACTGGACAGCAGTCAAGAATATCCTTAAGTACTTGAGAAGAACTCAAGATTATTTCTTGATTTTTGGAGGCGATGAAGAGCTTGTTATAAAGGGTTACATCGATGCTAGCTTCCAACCCGACCAGGATGATTTCAAATCACAGTCAGGGTATGTATTTTATCTAAATGGTGGTGCTGTGAGCTGGAAGAGTTCAAAGCAGGATATAGTTGTTGATTCTACAACAGAGGCCGAGTACATTGTTGCTTTAGCTGCAGCAAAGAAGGCTATTTGGATTAGGAAGTTTATTACAGAGCTTGGTGTTGTTCCTAGTATAGCAAACCCAATAGACCTCTATTGTGATAACAATGGGGCTATTGACAGACTAAGGAACCTCGCTCTCATTAGAGATTCAAACACATACTACGACATTTCCATCTCATTTGAGAGATCATCGATAGAGGAGATGTGAGGATATGCAGAGTACCGAGCGATGCTAACATTGTGGATCCTTTGACCAAGGCTTTGGCACAGAGAAAGCATGATGGTCACACTAGGTCAATGGGTATTCGATATCTCAGTAACTGGCACTAGTGCTAGTGGAAGATTGTTAGTAATAGCCCTAGTACCAATTATGAGATGATTGTAAAAGGCTCATTTTTATATCATATTTCATTATTAATAAAAATATAAAATTGGTTATTATATTTATTTTAGTTCGGTGTTGATTAAATAAATATAATGATGTCCTTGGGTAGTAGGTTCTTATCTACAGCATATCAATTGGTTGAATTGATAGTGAGATTGTAGATAAACATAAAACACTACTCTTAACTATTCTTAGTCAAGCATTAATATACAAGGATGATATTAATGCGTTGAGACTAGCATATAGGTCAATGGATGACTTAATCTCGTAAGTCATGTATATGAGATATCAGGTTGACACATGGGTACGTATTAGAGAATATATACTGAATGACCCACCATGAGAATATTTCATGGATCATTATATGAGTGTCATAAACATTCTCATGTGACTATTGGTATGAATAGTCCTTAGACCTGAAGTGACTATGGTTCCCTACATAAGGCGTTCTATACTTTGGTATCGGCAAACGTCACCTGTAACAGGGTGGACTATAAAGTTGATCACTGGGTATGCATAAAAACTTATGTGGAGGGATGTGAGTGATGTAGATGGGATATATCTCTTCTATATAACAAAAGTGATATCTGTGGGCCCCTTGATTAGTAGGACACAAGAAAGCATGGTCATGCGCAGATGAGTCGATATGAGATATTGAGCTTATTTTATTGAGTGTGTCTACTTAGAGATCAAGAAACATAAAGGTTGATAAGAGGATGACACAGTCTATGCCTCATTGATCAATCTAGATATCAAGGATAGAGAGATCAAGTCATACAAGATAATAGCCACAGAAAGGTTAAGTCAGATCTCGACATTCTCATCACTTGGGTAGTAATGATGCCTTGATAGATGTCACTCATTGCTTATGTATATAAATATTGATTTAGATATATTGCCAATGTTACGAGAACCTATTGGGTCACATACAAAGAACAAGTTAATTTGGAGATGGATCATTAGATTAAATCTAATCTAAATTAGACTCATTGAGTTAGACTCAATTGGATCCAATTATTAGATTGAGTCTAATTTGAATTAGATTCATGGAGACAATTTGGATTGATTTTCATGGAGCTAATTTGGATTGATATGGTTCAGTGAGTTAGACTTATTGGGTGATGGTTCAATAAGTTAGACTCATTGGGTGAACTTGAGTTCACCAAGGAAGATGAATAGTCAATTTTGAACCATTGGATTGAATGATCAATTTTGAGCCATTGGATTGGAAGATGAAAGGGAAAAACCCTTTGGTATTCATAAGATGGATATAAATATGATTTATGGATGATAAATTTGATTAGATGAAAAACTTTTCTTCTTCCTTCTTCCTCATCTTGGCCGAAAATCAACCTTGTGGTTGCTAGCACAACCAAAGGTTGTTTCTTTCTCCACTTTGTGAGTTTTTGAGACAAACGAGAAGCTTGTTCGTGTGGATACCTTAGAGGCCCGAACGCTTGATCGTGCTGAGATCCTAGCTGTCGGGAGATCGTGTGCATGCACCAAAGGTATAACTATCATGAAACTTAGTATAGGATGCTTGTTTATTCTTCCCTTCGCATAGATCCTCTTGATAAAGAATTAGTTTTTTTTCGTTGCGCTTTCACATGTTTAGCGCCCTAGTTCCTTACAGTATGAAATCGAAAGTTGGAAGTTGGTTGAAAAAAGTGCTTCAAAGTGCCCGAATATGTCCAAGTCCCAGAGGTTCAGGTGCCTGGAGTGAGTTCAGGCACCTGAATTAGCCCGAACCTAGCTACTCATGCAGATGAGATGGCACGCTCTGATTGGCAGACACACATCAGCATCCAAATGCTTGGATTAGGATAAACTTTGACTGATAGAGCTTCGCTAAGGTCACACCACGTCAGCTTAATGGGGGCGCCTGGGACCAATCCAGGTACCCGAACAAGGCTATAAAAAGAGGGTTCAACTAGCACCTTAAACAAGCAGTTCTATACAACTTCTGTGCTTGTGTGTTGCTCTGAAGCCTTCATTACGACACTGGAACGTTGATCCGACGACCAACATCAAAGATACTATTCTTTTCGAGTTATGGGTAAAATTGTTTATTTACTATTAACTGTATTTCATTATTTGTAATCAAAGTTTATTGTACTTGACAAATTTCTAGTCAATTGCCCAATAAAAGCGATCAATGATCGTAAACCTTGGAGTATAAGTCATCACAGGCTTCGAACTAAGTAAAAAAATAATGTGTTAGTATTTCCTTACTTGTTCTTCTCTTATTTTTTTTTCTACTGTGTTTTCTCAATTGTTTTACGAAAAAAAAGTGAAAAAGTGACTCGCGCTTTCACCCCCCCCCCCTCTAGCGCGCTTTTCAATCCTACATAAAGAACCACATGAAATCTCATAGCATATCACATCCAATGAACTTGTTGCACATAACTAGCATCTACATGTTAACTCTCAACATCCTAATATTTCCAACCAGCGAGGATTGGCTGCTTGGATAAACAAAGATGTATAACATGTGCTATTTTTACAAAATTAACTATGTCCAATCTCATTAATTCATCGACTAGGGAAAGTTTCAATATGTATATAATTACACATGATGAGATACCCATTAATTGTGATTCGATCACAATTTCTCTCATGTTGTACATTGTATTGTGGACTTTATTAAATAAGTTTAAGATCAAATCATATACATATAGAATGCACACTCAAATAGTGAATTTTATTTATCAAATAAATAAGATAATGTTAAAGGTGATTTCTTTTAGGATACCTCTCAAATATAACATGGGTCTCCCCACAACTTCATTCAAGGTCACCCTATATGACATTCGGTCTGGACAATGACTCTGATACCACTTGTTAGGATCAAAAGAATTTATATATCTCTGTAATGGTTTGATATTGTCCATTTTTGGCCAAAGTCCTCATGAATTTATTTTTGAGCTCTACCTGAAAAATCTCATGCCAATGAAGATATCTTTTATCTTTTAAACTCATGATTTTTTTCATATATTTTTAATATGAGATTTTGATTGTATTCCCAACAATCATCCCATCAAACAAAATACCACCATTACTCTCATAGTTTGTGCCTCCCCTCAAGTACTCGGTCACTCTTAACCTGCTCTGGGCCTCCCTCAACTTTATTCAAGGCCACCTCACATGGCATCCAGTATGGACCACAGCTCTTATACCATTTATTATGACCAAAAGAATTCACATATCTCTATATGGTATGATATTATAGAGATATATGAATTCTTTTGGTTCTAACAAATGATGTTAGAAAATAATTAAAGAATACTATAGGAGAACTTAGGATAGTTCCCTTAAAGAGAATATGACCTCTCATGATAATTTTAAGAGGGTAAACAATGGGAATAATTCTATTGAAATAATACGAGAGAGAGTTTTGGCTCTTTACTCGTAAGAGGTATGAAACTTCTTAAGTAAATTAATAAAGAAGTGAGTGTCACATTTATTTAATGGGCCATATTGAGATGATTTTTTTCTCATAGGGTAAATTGCAGGTCGTTCATCATATTTTTATGTCAGACACTTTCCGGGTGGATTGTGAGACATTCACCTCAAATATGTGTTTATATATGTGCATACACATGATGTAGTTTTGTATTGGGTGGATTGCGGGTCGTTCACCATATGTATATACGATATATCTCTTCGAGTATATTGTAGGTCGTCCACTCGATCTATGTATATATAGGTGATTGTGGGTCGTTCACTCTCATATATGTGTTGGTTGATACTCGGAATATCGGACCGGTTCCCCTGTACAAAAATTTTGTACAAGTCCTGAACCTTTCCTAACAACCTATTGTGTTATTTAGAAATTAAATTTGAAATCGCAAACAGAACTTAACATTATTGATTCCAAATTCAACTTATCTGTTCTTAGAGGTTTAGACTTGGATCGCAAACGATACTTAACATTATTGATCCAAATCCACCCATGTTACAAATTCGATTAAATATTTATTTCAGAGATTGGCTTCCAGGTTAAACATGGCGAGACACTAGGCCTTCTTGGGTATAGGATCATCCACCACTTCCTAGACAAAGCCTTTCAATGAAATTCGATATTTAATCTCCTTATAGTAACCCTAGGTTTAACCACTAAGAACAATCAAATCACAAGATCGAAAAACAAAAGAAATACAAAATTGAAACATAAATTTGATAGTCTACATTCATTAGCCTCTTGTGCTTGGTATTTCAAGATCTAAACAAAAAGATGAACTAGTTATGATGCGGAAAATAATAACTAGTTATACCTTTTGTAGCTTATAGACCTCACGATCTTCTATCGTATTCCTCTTCTTATCTCGGATGTCGTGTGGGTGACGATCTACCGAGACGAGAATCCACCCAAGTTTCCTTCTTCTCCTTGCAAGTTTCGGCCAACAACAAACTCCTTGAGATGAAGAACTTTGGCCACCAACCAAGCTCAAAGGAATGCTAAGAAACAAAGTCTCCTATCTCTCCTTCTTCCTCTAGCAAGATCTGGCCACCAACCAAGCTCCTTGAGATGAGATGCTGCCGGCCACTAAGGAAGAAGAATAGGAGAAGATGAAGGATGAGGGTCGGCCACCAACAAGGAAGAGAAGAGAGGAATAATACATGTATATTTTTATGAGGTGAGGCACTTCTACCCTCTCTTTTATATTCCTTGGTCTTGGAAAATAAGGAAAGTTTTAAACATAATTAAACTTTCTTATTTTCATTGCCAATGGTTAATAAGGAAAATTTAATTAAAATTTCCTCTTAACCCCCTTTGTGGCTGGCCCCTACAAGTCCTCCATGTTAGCTAGAGCCCTAGAGCCAATCATTTGATGATTGTATTTTGGACTTATTGTATCATATTCTATATAAATAAAGGCATTTTGGATTTTGGTTATTATACTTACTTGTATTGGTGTCAAATAAACTAAGTATAATAATGTCCTTGAGTAGATGGTTCTCACCTATATCAATCGGTTAGTTGAACCGATAGTGAGATGATATAGGGAACACTACTCTTAATCATTGCTAGTCGAGTATTAACATTCAGGGACAATGTTAATGCAATAAGACTAGCATGTAGGTCAACTCGATGACTTGATCTCACAAGTCATGGATATAGAGATATCAAGTTGACACATGGGTATACGTTAGAGAATGTATACTGAATGACCCACCATGAGAAAGTATCATGGATCGTTATATGAGTGTCATATACTTTCTCATGTGGCTATTAGTATGACTACTAGTCCTTAGACCTGAAGTCGCCATAGATCCCTACATAAGGAGTTATGTACTTTGGTTTCGTCAAAAGTCACCCGTAACTGGGTGGACTATAAAGGCGATTACTAGGTATATAACAAATTATGCAGAGGGACGTGAGTGATGTAGATGGGATCTATCCCTCCTATATGACGGGAGAGATATCGGTATTCTTGATAATGTGAGACCACGAAGTGCATGGCCATGTCCAAATGAGTCAATATAGGATATTAAGCTCATTTGATTTAGTGAGTCTACTTGGAGTTCAAGATTTAGATTGGTCAGAGGATGACACGGTCTATGCCTCATATTGACCAATCTAGATGTCTAGGATAGAAGGACACTTGTCATATATTGTGAGGAGTCACAATTAGTAGTCACAAGGTGATGTTGGATCTCAACATTCTTGTAACTTGGGTAGTAATGATGTGTTGCTAGATACCGCTCATTACTTATGCTCCTAAATGAGTTTAGGGCATTGCCAACGTTACAAGAACCTATAGGGTCACACACTAAGGACAATTAGATGGAGATTAGGTTCATATGATAAACCAAGAGGATTAGATTCATTTAATGAATCAAATTGGATTAAGAGTAATCCTAATTGGGCTAATTTGAGTTCGACTCAAGTTGATTCATGTATTCAATGAGTCTAATTTAGATTATGACTCATTGAATCAATTTAATTAAATGAATTAGATTCATTATATTAAGTTGGCTTGAATCAAATGGTTAGATTAGATCAACCATGGAAGAGATTTGGTCAAGTTTGACTTGACTTGAGAGGAAGAGGAAGAGTCAAGTTTGACTTGACTAATCGCCACATCATTAGTGAGATGGCAAGATATGGACCAATGATGATGTGCCACATCATCAAAGTGTGCCACCTCATGGGACTTACAACTCCATTCTCTTTAATGGCTACATTTAATGAGAATGGGGGTTACACCTTGGAGAGGTGGCCGGCCACTTATGGTTTTGAATGGAATTCATTTTTCATTCAAGTGGGTATTCATTCCTTCTTCTTCCTTGAGTTCTTCTTGCTCTCTCCCTCTCCTCTTCTTGCCGTGACCTATCAAGGTGCTAGCACACCTTTGTTTAGGTCTTCTCCACCTAAGTTGTCCGTGTGGATACTTCTAGAGGAGTATCTATCTTGATACTCTTGAGATCCGGCACCGTTTGGACGAGCGGGAACGCGAAGGGCTTCGCTTCAAAGGTATAACTCGTTTCATGTAGATCTAGGAGTAGATCTAAGTAGAAACTCGTACTCGTAATTTTGTTTTGAAATCTTTTCTTCGCATGAGATCCGTTGGCAAGGGTGATTCGGGGTTTCCGCGACGCGAAAAAGCGGTTTTCGCGGCCCGAAAAACCCAACAGTGGTATCAGAGCCACGTGCGAAGCGAGTACGAGTTTAGATTCATATTTTTATGAAAAATATAGATCTGTAAACTTTCTGTAAATTCATGTTTTTATAGTTTTAATGGGTAATTTTCTCGTAGAAGCGAAGCACAAGTGTTTCGGCACTTGTAGGCTTCGACTACCGAGAAGTTTTTCCAAAAACGGTAATGTTTCGACCCAAAATCTTTTGGGACAGCGGGCTAAGGCGCTCTTGGATCGCTTAGGAGCAACTCGCGATGGTTATATCGCGGGTAGGGGTACTGCCCCTAACCCTGCAAGGGGATTTGCTCCGCGATTGCGCCCGAAATCGCTAATCGGGACCGCCGGGAAAAATTTACTCATAAAATCTGTAAAATTATGAAAAATTACAGAAAATTATGAAAAATTACAGAAAATTATGAAAAATATATAATTTTTGAATTATATATTATTTTTGTGATAGTCATGGCCCAAAAACCCAATTCGATTGGACAATTGTGTTGTAATTCATAATACGGTCTGCGTGCCGTTATGTGCTGTGCGTGCTTGTATTTTTATTTTATTTTATTTTATTTTCGTGACCTGCGCGTCGTGCCTTTCTCTTATATTCTGGTTGTAAATTATATTTAGACTCGAATGTAACGCGAGTTTCAAAATTGTAATGTAATTTTGAAGCGGTGGAAGGTCCACACGAGACGGAGTTACGAGGAGGGCGCGAGCAACACAAGGTGGTCAAAGGAAGAAGCTTGAGAAGCTGTTGACCTTAGGTTAACCATCCGATCTTCTCATTGGCTTGAGAAGATCATAGTAGGGCCATGACACAATCACAAAATAGTTTAATTAATTGCTTATATGTATGTGATGCATGCTAGTTAATTAAGTAATTAATTAGTGCCTTATGATTAGATTAGATCTAAGTCGTGCACATGATGCACCCTTCGATTAGATTAGATCTATCGAGTATATGATACGCATCATCATTTAGATTAGATCTAAAATGCGTCAACTCGTAATGCCTACCATGCCGTGATACCTACCACTACCTCGATCGCATGCTATTGTTGAATCTGCCAAAGCAGAGCAACACATACTATCTTGGTAGGGTACGGAGGGACAATCTTGGTCCCGTCTATCAACGCATGGGTGAATACAAACTCAATTAGATTGAGTATTCATAGTTTACTCGGTTTGATCGAGTACAACTATAGGCATTCTTCCAATGGTTGGAAAGGTAGGACAAAATCACGTTTATATTAATTCTCGGGCGTATTAGCCAAAGCTAACTCGAGTTTTAATATAAATGCGAATTTTATCCTATAAACAAGAGTTTCATAGAGATGTAATTGGTAATCGTTACCTACCGATCATACTAAGTCTTGGGCGTATTAGCCAAAGCTAACTCAAGGGTTAGTATGATGTGGATCTTGTCCCACATGAATTATAGAATTCAGTGGGAGCATCATTTAGTTAAAGGCCTAATTAAATGATTAAGAATATGATATTTATTTCTGCTTTTATTTCTGTTGTAGATTACCATGACTTCGAATACAAACACTTTCTCCCTGCGATCTGTCCTTAAGAAGGACAAGCTCAACGGAGCAAACTTCCTGGACTGGTACAGAAACTTGAGAATAGTTCTCACTCAGGAACGTAAACTGTACGTTCTGGAGCAGCCCATTCCGGAGGCTCCTCCTGCCAATGCCCCGCGAGCTGACAAAGATGCTTACAAAAAGCATCAAGATGACGCATTAGATGTGTCTTGTCTAATGCTCACGACCATGAACTCTGAGCTTCAGAAGCAACACGAGTTAATGGGCGCTTATGATATGGTTGAACATCTTCGTCAGCTGTATCAAGGACAAGCGAGGCATGAGAGATTTGAGATCTCAAGGGCACTATTTCAGTGAAAGATGTCAGACGGAACTCCCATAGGCCCATATGTACTCAAAATGATTGGGTACATAGAGAACCTACAAAGGTTGGGGTTCCCTCTTGGCGAAGAGCTGGCTACTGACCTGATCTTGCAATCCTTGTCGGATAGCTACAGTCAATTCGTTCTAAACTACAATATGAACGAGATTGACAAGTCACTGCCCGAGCTGCTTAGCATGTTAAGAACTGCTGAGCTAAACCTTAAGAAGGCTAAGCCCAACACTATTCTGATGGTTCAGAAACATAAGGGCAAGGGCAAGCCCAAAGGCAAGGGAAAGTCCCAAGCCAAGGGCAAAGGCAAGGCACTGAAGCCTAAAGGAGGGGTCGCCAAGGATGCTACCTGCTTCCACTTGGAAGAGGAACTGCAAGGTATACTTGGAGGATCTTAAGAAGAAGCGAAGTGAGACTTTCACTTCAGGTATATATGTTATAGAAGTCAATATATCTATTTCTACATCATGGGTATTAGATACTGGATGTGCTTCTCACATTTGTACTTATGTGCAGGCGATAGCAGGGCATTGACGAAGGGTGAGATAGACCTACGAGTAGGCAATGGAGCACGGGTTGCTGCTATTGCTGTAGGAACTTACCATCTATCTCTTCCCTCTGGGCTTGTACTAGAATTAGATGATTGTTGTTATGTGCCTGCATTAACTAAGAACATTATATCAGTTTCTTGTTTGGACAAGAAAGGTTTCTCGTTTACTATAAAGAACAAATGTTGTTCCGTCTATTTAAACGATATGTTCTATTGTAGTGCACCTCTGATAAGCGGACTCTATATTCTAGACCTTGAGAGCCCTATCTATAACATAAATACCAAAAGGTTCAAGTCAAATGACATGGACCAAACCTACCTTTGGCACTGTCGCTTAGGTCATATAAATGACAAGCGCTTATCCCAGCTCCATAAGGATGGTTTGTTAGACTCATTTGATTTTGAATCATATGAGATATGCAAGTCATGCCTACGAGGCAAGATGACCAAGACTCCCTTTAGTGGGCACAGCGAAAGAGCAACTGATTTGTTAGGACTCATACATGGTGATGTATGTGGCCCTTTCAATGTTGTTGCTAAAGGCGGTTATAGGTACTTCATCACATTTACTGATGATTTCAGTAGATATGGTTATGTGTATTTGATGACACATAAGTCTGAATCCTTTGAAAAGTTCAAAGAATTCAAGAATGAAGTACAGAACCAGCTTGGCAAGAGTATTAAGATACTTCGATCTGATCGAGGTGGAGAATACTTTAGCCATGAGTTTCGTGACTATCTAGCAGAGTGTGGGATCCTATCCCAACTCACTCCTCCTGGAACACCACACTGGAATGGTGTATCCGAAAGGAGGAATCGTACCTTATTAGATATGATACGATCTATGATGAGTCACACAGATCTTCCGACATACCTTTGGGGCTATGCTCTAGACACGGCAGCTTTTATACTCAACCGAGTTCCATCCAAAGCCGTGATAAAGACACCATATAGGATATGGACTGGGAGAGATGCCCAGGTGTCTTTCATGAGGATTTGGGGTTGTAAGGCTTATGTTCGACGTCAAGTCTCAGACAAATTAGGACCCAAATCCGACAAGTGCTACTTTATTGGATATCCCAAGGAAACTAAGGGATATTACTTCTACATTCCCAGTCAGCACAAGGTAGTTGTGGCAAAGACTGGGGTCTTTCTAGAAAGGGACTTTGTTTCTAGAAAGACTAGTGGGAGCGCATTCGATCTTGAAGAAGTTCAAGATGCGAACAATAACACTGATGCTTCGATGGAAATTGAACTGGAACCACAAAGTGTTGTGGATGATGTTGTTCCACAAGGAGTTGAGGAACAACAACTAGTTCAAGTAGACATACCTCTTCACAGGTCTGATAGGGTACGTCGTCAGCCTGAGAGATACTCATTTCTCTTATCTGACCATGATGACGTTGTGCTCATAGAGGATGAGCCTACCACCTATCAGGAAGCTGTGATGAGACCAGATTCCGAGAAATGGCTAGAGGCCATGAGATCCGAGATGGAATCCATGTACACCAGCCAAGTATGGACTTTGGTTGATCCACCTGAAGGGGTAAAACCCATTGGGTGTAAGTGGGTCTTTAAGAGAAAGACTGACATGGATGGACTTATCTATAAGGGTCGCTTGGTAGCTAAAGGTTTCAAGTAGATTCATGGTATTGACTATGATGAAACCTTTTCTCCAGTAGCGATGTTTAAGTCCATTCGGATCATGCTTGCTATTGCAACCTACCATGACTATGAGATATGGCAGATGGATGTCAAAACCGCGTTTCTAAATGGAAACCTACTCGAGGATGTGTACATGACACAACCTGAGGGTTTTGTAGATCCACAGCATACTAGCAAGCTGCATAGGTCCATTTATGGACTAAAGCAAGCTTCTCGGAGCTGGAATCTTCGATTCAATGATGGAATCAAATAGTTTGGTTTCATCAAGAACGAAGATGAGCCTTGTGTCTACAAGAAGGTTGTAGGGGATATAGTTGTCTTCCTCATATTATATGTGGATGACATATTACTCATTGGGAAGGACATCCCTATGCTTCAGTCTGTCAAGACCTGGCTAGGGAGTTGCTTCTCAATGAAGGACTTAGATGAGGCATCCCGCATTCTAGGGATTCAGATCTATAGAGATAGATCTAAGAGACTGCTTGGTCTAAGTCAGAGTACATACATTGACAAGGTACTCTTACGGTTTGCCATGCAGAACTCCAAGAAGGGATTTCTGCCGATGTCACATTGCGTGAGTCTTTCGAAGACTCAAGGTCCCTCTTCTAGAGAGGAGAGAGACAGCATGGATCAGATCCCTTATGCCTCAGCCATAGGATCGATCATGTACGTCATGCTATGTACTCGACCTGATGTCTCGTATGCTTTGAGCATGACGAGCAGATACCAGTCAGATCCAGGTGAAAGTCACTGGATAGCGGTCAAGAATATTCTTAAGTACTTAAGAAGGACTAAAGAATATTTTTTGATATATGGAGGCAATGATAAGCTAGCTGTAAAGGGTTATAGTGATGCTAGTTTCCAGACCGACCAGGATGACTATAGATCGTAGTCGTGGTTCGTATTTTGCATTAATGGTGGTGCTGTCAGCTGGAAGAGTTCGAAGCAGGATACAGTAGCTGATTCTACAACAGAAGCCGAGTACATTGCTGCATCAAAGGCAGCAAAGGAGGCAGTTTGGATCCGCAAGTTCATCACTGAACTTGGGGTGGTTCCTAGCATTGCTGATCCCATTGAGCTCTATTGTGACAACAATGGAGCTATAGCACAGGCGAAGGAACCTCGCTCACACCAGTGGACCAAACACATACTACGGCGCTTCCATCTCATTCGAGAGATCATCGAGAGAGGAGATGTGAAGATATGCAGAGTACCTACAGAGGCTAACATCGCAGATCCCTTGACCAAGGCTTTGGCACAGAAGAAGCATGATGGTCACACTAGGTCATTTGGGCTTAGAGCCTACACTGATTGGCACTAGTGCTAGTGGGAGATTGTTAGCTAGAGCCCTAGAGTCAATCATTTGATGATTTAATTTTGGACTTATTGTATCATATTCTATATAAATAAAGGCATTTGGATTTTTGTTATTATACTTACTTGTATTGGTGTCAAATAAACTAAGTATAATAATGTCCTTGAGTAGATGATTCTCACCTATATCAATCGGTTAGTTGAACCGATAGTGAGATGATATAGGAAACACTACTCTTAATTATTCTTAGTCGAGTATTAACATTCAGGGACAATGTTAATGCAATAAGACTAGCATGTAGGTCAACTCGATGACTTGATCTCACAAGTCATGGATATACAGATATCAAGTTGACACATGGGTATACATTAGAGAATGTATACTGAATGACCCACCATGAGAAAGTATCATGGATCGTTATATGAGTGTCATATACTTTCTCATGTGGCTATTAGTATGACTACTAGTCCTTAGACCTGAAGTCACCATAGATCCCTACATAAGGAGTTATGTACTTTGGTTTCATCAAACGTCACCCGTAACTGGGTAGACTATAAAGGCGATTACTGGGTATATAACAAATTATGCAGAGGGATGTGAGTGATGTAGATGGGATCTATCCCTCCTATATGACGGGAGAGACATCGGTATTCTTGATAGAGTGAGACCACGAAGTGCATGGTCATGCCCAAATGAGTCAATATAGGATATTGAGCTATTTTGATTTAGTGAGTCTACTTGGAGTTCAAGATTTAGATTGGTCAGAGGATGACACGGTCTATGCCTCATATTGACCAATCTAGATGTCTAGAATAGAAGGACACTTGTCATATATTGTGAGGAGTCACAATTAGTAGTCACAAGGTGATGTTGGATCTCAACATTCTTGTAACTTGGGTAGTAATGATGTGTTGCTAGATACCGCTCATTACTTATGCTCCTAAATGAGTTTAGGGCATTGCCAACGTTACAAGAACCTATAGGGTCACACACTAAGGACAATTAGATGGAGATTAGGTTCATATGATGAACCAAGAGGATTAGATTCATTTAATGAATCAAATTGGATTAAGAGTAATCCTAATTGGGCTAACTTGAGTTCGACTCAAGTTGATTCATGTATTTAATTAAATGAATTAGATTCATTATATTAAGTTGGCTTGAATCAAATGGTTAGATTAGATCAACCATGGAAGAGATTTAGTCAAGTTTGACTTGACTTGAGAGGAAGAGGAAGAGTCAAGTTTGACTTGACTAATCGCCACATCATTAGTGAGATGGCAAGATGTGGACCAATGATGATGTGCCACATCATCAAAGTGTGCCACCTCATGGGAGTTACAACTCCATTCTCTTTAATGGCTACATTTAATGAGAATGGGGGTTACACCTTGGAGAGGTGGCCGGCCACTTATGGTTTTGAATGGAATTCATTTTTCATTCAAGTGGGTATTCACTCCTTCTTCTTCCTTGAGTTCTTCTTGCTCTCTCCCTCTCCTCTTCTTGCCGTGACCTATCAAGGTGCTAGCACACCTTTGTTTAGGTCTTCTCCACCTAAGTTGTCCGTGTGGATACTTCTAGAGGAGTATCTATCTTGATACTCTTGAGATCCGTCACCGTTTGGACGAGCGGGAACGCGAAGGGCTTCGCTTCAAAGGTATAACTCGTTTCATGTAGATCTAGGAGTAGATCTAAGTAGAAACTCGTACTCGTAATTTTGTTTTGAAATCTTTTCTTCGCACGAGATCCGTTGGCAAGGGTGATTCGGGGTTTCCGCGACGCGAAAAAACGGTTTTCGCGGCCCGAAAAACCCAACACTCCAAATAAGGAAAGTTTTAAACACAAAATTAAAACTTCCTAATTTGTTTCCGGAAATTTTTAAAATAAAAATTTCTCTTTAAAAATTCCCTTCATGGTTGGTTATAAAAGAAAACTTTTATAAATTAAAATATCTCTTTTAAAACATGTGGATGATTTCAAAAAGGAAAGTTTTCTCCAAAATTAAAATCTTCATTTTAACTACAAATAAGGAAAGATATCAAACCTTTCTCTAAATCCTTTGTAGAAACTATAAAAGGAAAGATTTAATTTAAAATCTCTCTTTTAAATCATGGCTTCCACATAAGGAAAGATTTTAAAATTAAAATCCCTTTTATTTTAATTGTGGTCGGCCACCTAAGCTTGGGTTCCAAGCTAGGCCGACCACACCTCAATCCATCTAAGGCTTAATTTGGCCGGCCCTTGCTTGGGCTCCAAGCTTGGCTTGGCCGGCAACCTTAGGATGGGTAGGAAGGTGGGCTTTAGGTGGATATAAGACTTTATAATTAAGATGCTACGATAGGGACTGAGAGGAGGAATTGGTTTTGGTCTCCCGATGAACTTGAGCTTCCCGTGTTCACCCCGAACACTCAACTCGAGTTCATCAATAATAACTCATACCACTAAAGAGTTATTATTGAACTACCGCACCAATCTCATATTACTATATGGGCTCTTTTTTATCATTAGTGTGTTAATCTCCCTATGTTTAAGATATCGAATGTCCACTAATTACATGAGTTACTGACAACTCACTTAATTAATATCTAGCTCCAAGAGTAGTACCACTCAACCTTATTGTCATGTCGGACTAAGTCCACCTACAGGGTTTACATGACAATCCTTATGAGCTCCTCTTGGGGACATTATCAACCTAGATTACTAGGACACAGTTTCATTCTATAATCAACAACACACCATATAAATAATATCATTTCCCAACTTATCGGGTCTCTTGATTTATCGAACTAAATCGTACCCTTTGATAAATGAAAGAAATGAATATTAAGTATATGTGCTTGTTATTATATCATGATTAAGAGCACACACTTCTATAATAACAAAGGTCTTGTTCTTTTATGTAGTTAGTATAAAAAGAAACTACCTTAAATGGTCCTACTCAATACACTCAGAGTGTACTAGTGTAATTTCATAGTCAAGAAAAACTAATACCAAATTACACTACGACTATTCCAATGGTTTGTTCCTATCCATCTTAGTCGTGAGCAACTATTTATAATTTATGAAGAACTGATAACATGATCTTCTGTGTGTGACACCATACATCATATTATCTATAATATAAATTAATTGAATAACTACACTCAGCATATAAATGTAGACATTTGACCAATGTGATTCTTTATTTCAAAATAAATGTTCACAAAAAGCTAGGCTTTTAGTATACACTCTAACAATATGATGCATCCTTCTCAGGTGGATTATGGGTCGATCTCCTGTATATTTATATTTGATATGTTTGTATCAGATGAATTGTGAGTAGTTCATTGTTACTCATACAATACATTCTTGATGGGTGTATTACTTATTGTTCACCCTCCTAAAAAATGTTATTGAGTGTCGGATAAGAGAATATTATACTATGTAAAATGTTGAAAGTACGAAATAAAGGAGAACTAATGAAAGTAGTTAAGAAAAGACGAATGACAAAAAAGAGGTATAATTAAATGACATCAAATATATACAAATATAAATTATCTCTTATGTTGTTGACCTCTTTAATTACATTCTCTCCACTTTACACTTTGTGCTTACTTTCCTTTTCCTTTGCCCCCAGATTCACATACTTAGGTGATTTTTGAGATTTGTTCAAAATAATTGGACGATTGCCCAAAGATCCTCAGTGATAGTTATGAAGATAGTTTTTACAAAGTCCATCCAGTTTATTTTTGTATTACATAGTTTGGGTTGTTTATGTATTTAATTATTTTAGTATTTTCCATTTCATTATGAGCATGTGGTCAATTTATCAATTAGGTCAGAACATAGTAGAGTACTATGTTTGCATGTCTTAATTTAATAAAGTGTTGTATGTTGATACTGTACAACTTGGTGTACTCTTCTCAGGTATTATTTATAATCTTGATACAGACATAAATATTGTCTGCTAGTAGGGAGGCATCTCAGAGTCATGATAATATTTATTACTGAGAGGCTTGGAGTATGTCAAGATCAGTGATTAGATAGTTGAGGGGAGGTTTGGGCTATGAAAATAATAGTGGTCCTTCGTTTGAGAGAAGGGTTGTTGAGAATACAAACAAAATTTCACATTGAAAATACATAGAAAAGATCATGAGTTTAAAAGATAAAAGATATTTTCATTGACATAAAAGGTCTTTTGAATAGATCTCAATAATAAACTCATGAGGATTTAAGTTTAATATGGATAATATCATATCATTATAGAGATATATGAATTTTTTTAATATTAATAATAAAAATAGTTAGAAATACAATCAAAATAACACATTAAAAATAAATAAAAAGATTATAGATTTGATGAATGAAAAATATGAGGACTTAGACTCAAATGATAATATCATAAATCTTCACAGACAAACATAACATCATTATGAATTTACTATTATCAATCACTAATTGATTGTCAAATTATCTCCATGGATGTAACCTTTTTGACTTGGCTCTCTCGAAGTAAAAACAAATATTCTCTTTAAAACGATATTATCTCACTCAAACTCAAATACTTATGATTTATTGATAATATCTTTTTAAAATATAATTATTTATAATTGACTGTACTCTAAATTTTGAATCCTTATTAACTTTTAAAACTTTAGAGCTTTTTATACGCTAGGATGAGAGAGAGAGAGAGTTAAGAAGAAAAATTAAGAGAGACAAAAAAAAACAAGATAAAACAATACTTACATAAGTGATATTTTTTAAGATCTCATTCTCAACTAACAATTGAAATTACTATATGATCATGTACGAATACTGAATCAATGGATGCTGGGCACGTGGTACTCTCCGAACTGATGACGTGGATCTCTGACCGGCCGTATGGAGCTCCGGCGAACCTGCAAAGAAGTCAGGCCGGGAAGGAGTTCCCGGCGACGACCCTCCGACACTCAAGTCAGGCAAGAGGAAACTAAGGAAGTGGCTTCGAAGATCCCAGATTGCGTACATCCGGCGAAGTATGAAGGCTCTTATATAGAGCTCTGGGAGGCTCGTGCACACCTACCGAGGCGTACATGTGTCATGGTACCATACCTTAGCATGGGCTTGTCAGAGGAACGTGCCTGACACCATACTGCTACAGTCTGATCACCTCTTCGATGGGACAGCAGATCCTTCCGTCGTATGATTCTATGTATGGCCTAGTCGTCGAACATACCTGATGTCAGAAAATGATGTTCCCCAATGTCCCCTTGCCCTTGTTTTCTTTTTCCTGACGCCCAGCGTCCAAGCGCTCGGCAATCTCCAATCGTCCGACCGAGCATAAGTATCGGTCCGACCGGGTGCTTGGATGAGACGGCTTCCAGTCTTGATGTTTTACGCTTCGGCCGAGCGGGCTGCCCCACTCGGCTAGGCGACCTTGTTTCCATGAGCGTCGGAACCCCGAGTCCTCGTCGGGTCGTCTTTGATTCCGCTAGGACCCCGCTCGTCCGATCGGTCGTTTGACCTCTGACCTCCACTTGGCGTTGACTTCCCTCAAAGGGGGTCCCCCGTCGTTACCGCCGGATCATTTGTCTCCCCTTCAAGTCTAGTCAAAGGAGGCGATTAGTCCGACTGACTGGACTATTAGTTGCACCGAGCGGCGTCTCCATGAAACTATCTTCCGCTCGACCACCACGTGGGTAGCTACGGCGTTCAGTCAATGGCCACATTCCTCGGATCTCTTCGGAATTTGTGCCAATCTTCGACCTTAAGGCTGGGCACGCGCTCTGTGCCTCGTTAAGGCGCTCATTAAATGCTCCCCCGTGATGGAATGCCACGTGGCCTTGCTATCGTCATCGTACTGCGGCGGCGCCGCGGGTGACGAGACCGAGGCGGTTCGAAATGGACGGCGCGATGCGTGCTCTGATTCTCGCGACCTGGATTCGACGGTGGAGGCCGCTCGGGCTCCACCCTATAAAGGCTTCTCTTCTTTCCTTCGCCTCACTTCTGCCCTCGCGTGCCCCCCAGTTCCTTTTCCTCAGCGCTCCGGCGATCCTGCTCCTGTTCTTCGACGATCTCCGGCGTTCTTCCCTCGATCCTCCTCTTCGTTGTAAGGCTCTCCTTCTTTCTCCTTTTGGTTCTTGTGTTTTCTTTGCATTTCTTTCCAGAGTTTTGGTCCTCGGGGCACTGTTTCGTTTGCTGTCTTCTTTCTTCTATCCACTACCTTTCTTCGCCTTTTTTGATTTCGTTCGTTCGAACAATGGCCCATTCCTCTCAATCCCAAGACCAAACTCTCGGCCCGTGGTATGTTACCATGGAGTCACACTTCGATCGGCGTGACGTCGATATTCTGATAAATAACTTTGACATCCCTTCCGACCTCGAAATTATCTTACCCACTCCCTCCGCTCGACCACACAAACCGCCGCGCGGAGCCTTTTGTGTTTTCCGCGACCAGTTCACTGCCGGTCCGCGACTTCCAATTCATCCCTTTATCATTGACGTCTGCAATTTTTTCGGCGTTCCGCTCGGAAGCCTAGTTCCCAACACTTTTCGCCTTCTATGCGGCGTTGTCGTCCTATTCAAAATCCATAACATTCCCCTCCGACCGGAGATTTTCTACTATTTCTACTACCCTAAACAGTCTGAGCCAGGCACTTACATGTTCCAGGCTCGGCCCGGTTTAGTTTTCTTCAATAAACTACCCTCTTCCAATAAGCATTGGAAAGAATTCTACTTTTATATTCGCCTTCCCGAGCGGGCTCCCTTCCGAACCCAATGGCAGGTCGGACATCCTCTCTCCCCAGAACTCAAAAGGTTCAAGACCCGGCCGGACTATCTTCACGCCGCCAACATGTTAGCCGGTCTGAAGTTCAACATCAACAAATTCCTTCCGGAAGGGGTTATGTACATATTCGGTCTGAGCCCGATCAGAACCCCCCTCCCGAGCGGCTTCGGTAAGAATTTTACTTGTACATTTGCCTTGATTGCTAACTGATTTTCTCCTTTTTCCTTTGCAGCGAATATTGTCATGGAGTCGGTGATGGCTGGTATTTTGAAGAGGAAGGCGGCGGCGCTCGAGGTCGCGGCTGCAAAAGAGATGGAGACGCTTGGCATCCAGCCAGTCGGCTCTAATGAAGGAGAGAGCGAGACAAATGCTGGGGAGTCGGCCGCTCAAGCTTCTCTCCCGGAGCCAGTGGCTGGCCCAACTGCTAGTCGAGAGCCTTCCGTCCGGGAGGAAGGCTCAGCTCAAGAGGAAGAGTGACCCCCCTGACAAAAGCGGTGCCGCACGGAGGCACCACTCCGCTCGGCTACATCTGCGATCCATCCTTCCGAGTGGACCACCGCTGATTCTCGAGGCAAAGCTCCAACGGTAGAGGCGATATCGTCCGATCGGACCCCATCGCAATTGGACACGTCGGCGGACCCTCTTGAGGTCGTTCCAGTCAGCGTCCTTCCGCCTGCTCCCCGCCAAGTCCAGCGTTCAACAATTTTGTCCCAGTTCTCTGCGCCGGCTTCCGATCCTTCTCCAGCTTCCGCCCAGACAACCCCCGGTCGGCGCCGCACCGTCCGGGTCTCCCTGCATCTCCCCACCGAGGAATTAATGCCCAAAACCGGTCGGCCTACCGCGCCCGAGCACACGATCACCTTGAAGGGGCCTCTAGCCGAAATGTGGGCCGACGCTCGGGCGCGCATGGTGATGATTCCACTCAGCAACTTGGCCAATAGCCACATGCAACAGGCCACCGGGGTAAGTGCATTTTCTCAAAGTCCTTTACGCATTCTTTCCGATCGGCTATTAACAATTTTTCTTTTGTCAGAGATGGGTGGAGGAGATCGCGGTCTCTAATCGCCTGGCTATGGTGGACGAGGAGCTAAAGAGGTTGAAGGCTTCGGGTGGCCCGGTCGGCTCCCAAGGCCCCTCTTACGCCGAGCTACAGAAAGAGCTCAAAAAGACCCAAACTTTACTGCCGGCGAAGCAAAAGAAAACGGCCGACCAGGCGCACACTTTGTCCGAGCTCGATCGACAGGTTAAATCACTTGACCGCAAAATAAGCCTGGCGACCGAGCGGAAGAAGACGGCCATTACCGACCTGGAGAAGAAGAATGTCGAGGCTCGAGGCCTGGAGCAAAAAGTTAAGGAGCTGATGGATCAGCTGGCCGGAGAGAAGGCGGCCCGATCGGACGAAGTGAAGAAACTCGAGGCTGTTTTGCAAGAACATCAGGCAGCCGCCGATGCTTCCCGGGCGGCTCTCAAAGAATACCAGGAGGCTGAGCCTGGCCGAGCCGCTGCACTGAGGCAGAATTACATCCGTTCGGCCAAATTTTCGGAGAAGGTTTGCGAACGGATGTACACTGCCTTTGAACTTGCTATGGCTGCCACGACTGATTACCTGAAGTCCAAGGGTCATCTTCCTGACTTACCCATCATCCCGGCCCAGGACCAAGCAACGCTGCTCAACACCATCCTGAAGGACCTTTATGATTATTTAGAATAGAAATTTATATGTAATTCGGCCGCCCGGCCAAAAACTATCCTTTTATGTAATTCAGTCGTTCGGCCGTACTTTCTCTAATGATATGCCATCCTTTTGCTTGCTTTTTTCCTTTGCTAAAAAATATGTGTGTTGTCCGCTCGGCTCCCTGACTTCCGTTCCTGTTCTCTCCCTTCTCCTCGTTATTCGCTTCTCATCCCACCTCCCTTGTGTTCGAAAGGGATTTTTTGCGAAGTATTTTGCATAGCTAGTCCCCTCGGCTGAATATATCCTGTTTTGCAAACGGGATTTCCGCCGGACATTCACGAAGTACTTTTGGTTACTTGACCGATCGGCCAAATGACTTAAAAAGTTTACCTCTTTATTGTCTTCTTCCGGCCGGAGGGTTTATAGTCGTCGGCGCGACTCTCGATATTTAACGTCAGAGCTCGACGGTCTTCCGGCCGGAGGGTTTATAGTCGCCGGCGCGACTCTCGATATTTAACGTCGGGGCTCGCCGGTTGATGTGCGTAGATTATATACTCTTTTATGCATGTTTTTACGCACATTTACATACTTTGAGCATGCTTGATCTATGCATTTTTATACTTCCAGCTTTCCTTTTAGCATATTTACTCTTTTGGTTCGGAGATCTGCTTTTTGTGCATTTTCTGTACACAGGAGTCGATTTGGTGAAGAATCTACATCCTTGGGCAAGCATTGGAGGAAACAAAGGGAGAAAGCACCGGGCCGTGTACCTCACACGGCCCTGCACTGGTATGGAGCTCGGGCCGTGTGGAGTTTGGCACCAACAGAAGTGGAGAATGACATGGCCGTGTGACTTCACAGCAGTGTCAAGATTTGAAGCCAACCGGAGCGAAGCCTTACATGGCCGTGTGGATCTACGTGTGAGGTTTCAAGAGACTAAGCGGTGTGGCGTGTGCACCACACTGCGTGTAGCATTTCCAGGAGACTAAGCGGTGTGGTAGTGTGAACCACTGCAGTAGTTTTGGCAGAGAAGGAACTGGACATGGCCGTGTGAATCTCACACGGCCGTGTCACGGGGCCGTGTGGCGCCCGATTCCCTCCTCTATTTAAACCCTCCTTCATGAATTGAAAGGGGGATCTCTCCCCCTTTGGGAGAAGGCAAGATTTGGTGGTTTCCTCCCAATCTTGGGAGGATTTCTGGGCAATTCAAGGGGAGCTCTTGACGATTTCGGCTCCGGAGCGAGGATTGGATCCGAAGACGAAGCTTCTTCGTAGATAAGTTTTCTCTTTCCCCCTTTTCTTGGTTTCTTGGATTGGGGATTTAAGAAATGCTTGTATACCTTATTTCTTCGGATTTTCTTCCTCGATTCATGGAGTAGATCTTGTATTCTAGGATGAAGGGAGTATTTGTATGATGGATTGATGTAATCTCTTATGGATTTGCCATTTTCTTGTTTCAATGACATTATCTTGCTTGTATCAATTAGATCTTGAATGATTAATGGTGATTCGTGCTTAATTCTCATTCTTGATTAATTGTTTGGATTTCTTATGGACTTTGTAAAGATAAACTCTCACTCGATCATCCGAGGGATCCACGTGACAGGTGCAAGCCCGTGTAAGGACGTTTGAGAGACAATCTTGAAGAGGAAATAGGAATATTCAAGACAGTAGGATGGATTTTGTGATTAGTTTATTGTATCTTGATAGATTAATAAGTCATGGGCTTCTACGTTGATATCCGAGGAAGGCATAGTAATAGGTGCACTTCTGTGTAAGGACAACATAGGTTCATGTCTAATTAATCCTATTTAGATACATTTCTCAGTCCTTAGCCGATTGTCTATTGCAAGAGAGAACCGGCAACTTTCTACATGTTTGGCAATTGAGGGATAAGAATTGGTGGACCATTTACATTCGAGAAATCCTACAAAGAAACCGAAACTCCTAGAATCTCCTTTATCATAACCCAAAACACTAAATTCTTGTTTGTTGATCTTTAAGATTAGATTTGTTTACCCTACTTTGCTTTTGAAACGATTGGATAGTTGTTTAGCTAATTCGCATTGAGACATTTCTAGTGCTTATACCAGTCCCTGTGGATACGATAATCTTTTATATTACTTGCGACATTTCCGTACACTTGCGGAGAGCGAACAACGGTCTTCCGGCCGGAGGGTTTATAGTCGCCGGCGCGACTCTCGATTTTTAACGTCGGGGCTCGACGGTCTTCCGGCCGGAGGGTTTATAGTCATCGGCACGACTCTCGATTTTTAACGTCGGGGCTCGACGGTCTTCCGGCCGGAGGGTTTATAGTCGCCGGCGCGACTCTCGATTTTTAACGTCCGAGCTCGACGGTCTTCCGGTCGGAGGGTTTATAGTCGCCGGCACGACTCTCGATTTTTAACGTCGGAGCTCGACTGTCTTCCGGCCGGAGGGTTTATAGTCGCTGGCACGACTCTCGATATTTAACGTCGGAGCTCGACGGTCTTCCGGCCGGAGGGTTTATAGTCGCCGGGGCGACTCTCGATTTTTAACGTCGGAGCTCGACGGTCTTCCGGCCGGAGGGTTTATAGTCGCTGGCGCGACTCTCGATTTTTAACGTCGGAGCTCGACGGTCTTCCGGCCGGAGGGTTTATAGTCGCCGGCGCGACTCTCGATTCCGGCCGGAGGGTTTATAGTCGCCGGTCCGACTCTCGATTTTTAACGTCGGAGCTCGACGGTCTTCCGGCCGGAGGGTTTATAGTCGCCGGCGCGACTCTCGATTTTTAACGTCGGAGCTCGACGGTCTTCCGGCCGGAGGGTTTATAGTCGCCGGCACAACTCTCGATTTTTAACGTCGGGGCTCGACGGTCTTCCGTCCGGAGGGTTTATAGTCACCGGCGCGACTTTCGATTTTTAACGTCGGAGCTCGACGGTCTTCCGATTCGGCTGACGATGCCTTATACTTGCGCTAATTTTCTGATTTTTTACTCTTGCATTTCAAATATATAGCCGAACGGAAAGTATACAGCATACATTATATTGGCGCACCTTTTACCCCGCCCTGTATGGCTAGAGATGATTTGCGCTCCATGGTCGATCCAGCTGCCAGTTGATCCGCTCGGGGGAGGCGTCCGTTCGGAGAGCTTTGCCTTTTCTGTAGTTTCGCCCGGGCGCCTCGTCGGATGAAGATCCTCGATCAATGTTACGGAATAGGGCCCGATGAAATGGAACCGTGGCCGGCGGTGCTTCCGCTCGGCCTCCCGATACGGGCGTCGCTTGTTGCTCCATTCGCTCGGCTTGCACCTTCTGTTTCTGTTGCTCCACGAGCTTAGCTGCTCTTGCCTCGATTAGAGCGTCGAGCTCCTCCTGGGAGAGCATCACGGTGTGCGGTCGTCCAGCTTCGACCATCACTTCCGCTCGGATGCAGGTGCATTCTCACAGACGACGCCAAATTGATCCTGTCCGAACGCTGAATCGATGGATGCTAGGCACGTGGCACTCTCCGTGTTGGAAATGGGGATAGTGGGGAACGTGGCCCATGTTCCCCACTACACATAATGGAAAAGTCCATTATGCCCCTAGTGTATTTCCCTATATAAAGGGGGTCCGTCCAAGGCTCAAGGGGAGTGAAATTGCGAGTGTGCGACGAGAGTAAGAGGAGAACATCCAAGGCGGCGGGATTTGGTTTGTGGAATTACGGAGGGCTTTCCGATCTTGTGATCGCTGTTCCGACAGCGAGTTTTCGCCACTGCCGACTGCGGATCTGCAAGAGATCGCTGTAAGTTTTTACCGCATTTATTTTTTAATTCGTCTTTCATGCATTTAGTATAATCTACATTGGTATCAGAGCCAAGTTATTTCTAAATGCTTAGAGACGAATTATAAAATCGTTGTTCGGATGTTTTCTCGATTTGCCATTTCTCGTCACTATTTTTTGCACGACTAATGTGTCGTAGCATACAACGTCGCTCACCGGCGACAGGGTCGCTAGTAAGAGTCACCATCGACGTTAACGTCGCTGCTCAACAGCGTACTGTACCAAGTTTATAAAATCGCGACAGTATAGCGATTTCCATCAGAGCAGGGCTCGGACCGCAAAGATATACCAGTGAAGGCATTTTGTGGCCTATGATGGCGTCTTGGTTGGTCGACAGAATGCTCATGGTTGCTGCCTCTCACAATTTCTGCGCAAGCAGAGACTGGCTACCTGCATTCGTCGTGGGTGAGGCAGTGAAGTGGTGGGCGGCGAACAGATTGTGGTGAAAAAAAAATGTCGGCAGCGTGCTCGAGGCGGCCTCGGCCTTTTGCAGTTTATGTACCGTGTTTGTCGCTGGTGCACGGCTGAGACGGCATGTGGCATGCGACGTGTGCAGCGTGGGAAAAAAATCGGCGGAGAAAACGTGAAATGACGAAGCACATTGCTTCGTGAGTAATTTTCATTTAAGGAAAATTTAAAAAAAATATAACGTGAGCATAATTGCTGCATGCTTTAAAAAAATGAAACTTTTGTGTTTCGAATTTTTTATGCAGAAACGTGTTTAAAAAAAAAAAATTTGCATGCGTACTGTACATGTTAATGTATGCCTACCGTAACAGTATTTTTAATTTTGGTGCATGCAATAATTAATTGAATATTAGTTTCAATTAATTCCCATTTATAATAAATGGTCTAGAGTAATTTTGGTCCATTTAGATCTGGTTCAGGTTTAAATCATTAGTTGGTTTAACCGAACCAATTTGATCCAACCCCAAAATCAATTTGGGTTGATTAATTGGACTTGGACCAAATATGATCAAATGATCAGATTTGTTCAAATGGGTCAGATTTGATCAAAACAATTAGATTTGTTCTAATTGGTCAGACTTAAACCAATGGACATTGGTTTGATCAAACGGATCTGAGTTTGATCAATAAGTCTGAAATTGATAGAAATGGACTTAGAGAAAAAGTAACAGAACATAGGCACAAAATCCCTGTCCAATTAGATTAGTTCTAATTAAGGACAATGGACTGAGCTTAGAATCTGGATCCTTAATCAACCGATCCAATGGATCTGACCAATTAGATTAGTTCTAATTGTCGACTTAACTCCTGAAAATCGAGAAGATTTGTTTTTCTTGATTTATTATGTTGGTACTATGCATGTATAAATTGAAATAAGCCGATTTTGTACTGGTTAGTCGGTTTTGTACTGACTTATTTATTTTCAATTTTTCAGATGGCTAGTCGTGATTTACGACAACATGAGCTTTGGGAGGAGATTAAGGAGCTTGATTTCGACCCTGTTCAAGGACTCGGATGGCTTATTGGTCGGCTCGATCGGTTGTTCTGGAAACTCGAGTGAGAAGAATTTCCAGTAGAAGACACACACAGAAGATTTGCTCTAGTCTATTCACTGCCAGAAAACCTTAGGCAGATAGCATTCCAACTTTGGGATGATTATGATGGACACATCTCGTATTCAGAGATGTGCAGACAGTTGCTTCATCTCTATTGGGGTCCTGAAGACCCAGAGGAGGATCCAGATGAATCTGAAGAGGATTCAGAAGATCCTGAAGATCCTCCAGAGGAGGATCCAGAAGAATCTGAAGAGCATTCAGAAGATCCTGAAGATCCTCCAGAGGAGGATCCAGAAGAATCTGAAGAGCATTCAGAAGATCCTGAAGATCCTCCAGAGGAGGATCCAGAAGAATCTGAAGAGCATTCAGAAGAGCCTGAAGATCCAGAGGATCTGGGAGAGTGTGTGTGGGAACCAATTGAAAATCTTGAAGCTGTCCTGCCTGGGATTACCCCAAATGAGTCCAGGCTGAGAGGGATTATTTTGGCCACTGCACTAGTGTCTGTCCTAGTGGGAGTGGTAGTTGCCTATCTAGTTTATTAGAGTTCTGTTATTTTTATTGTCGTTTTGTATGAACAATAGTTAGTTCATTTCATTCATGTCAGTTGGTTATATGTTAACAATTTGCAGCATAATTTTATATTAATGATATGTTCATTTATTTATACTATTTGCTTGACATGATGCATGATTAGTTCATGATGTATTAAATGATTAGTTCATTTAATTAAAAAAATTCATGATATTATAAATGATTAGTTCATTTGTTGGGATGTATGTAATAGAATTTATTAATATTAATTTGATTGGTCATACGGATGATGAGTGAAAACATAGTTGTCACTTGATTTTGTAAATCAACTCAAAGTAATATTAAGTCAATCATAAATTGCATACATATGATATACACTGAATACTAAATAATTTATTTATTTATGATAGATTATGGCAACTAAAAACATAATAGCTGAACTCAATAAAGGTGAAAAACTTAATGGGGATAACTACAAGATCTGGCACCTCAATATACAATATGTACTTGTGGAACAAGAAGTTCAAGAGGCTGTAAATCAGGTTATGGAAGTACCTGTAGATGGTCCCACTGCACAACACAGACGAGATCTTGATGCCTATAAGGCATGGAAGAAAAAAGACTCCACTGCAAAGGGTATATTGATTAGTTCAATGGTAGACGACCTAGCTTTTGAATATGAGTCATATCTTATGGCTCATGAAGTCTGGGTTGCCCTTAAAGAAAAATACAGTGGAGTAAGTCTGAGCAAGCTTCGACAGCTGACAATTAAATTTGACAGCTACAAAAAGCGTCCGAATGTGTCAATGGTTCAACACCTCAGGGAGATGTCGAACATGATTCGGGAGCTTAAAACTGCTGGTCATGAGTTGACTGATGAACAACAGGTTCAAGCAGTTATTCGTTCACTTCCAGATTCTTGGGAGACCATGAAGCAGACCTTAACTCACAGTGAGAGTATCAAGACTTTCACTGATGTCTCACGCCATGTAGAATTGGAGACGGAGAGAGTTGAATCCGCAAGGATTTCTGGACAAGCCTATGTGGCTGTAAGTTCTGCTGGATCATATGGATCCAAGAAAAATAAATGGTTCAAGAAAGGGAAGGGAAAGAAGAGGGAAGCTGCTGTTGTGGGACAAGGCCCAATCAAGAAGATAGTCAAGAAGACTGGAAAGAAACCTAAAAAAAAGTTGACTTGTTTTAATTGTGGCAAAAAGGGCCACTTTGCTCGGGAGTGCACTGAGCCGAAAAAGGTAAATCCAAGTGTGTCTTCTTTTCAAGAGCATTTTGTTGCTAGTTCAGTGTTGTTAGCTGATTCTTATCCTTTGTGGATTATAGATTCGGGAGCAACCAACCATGTAGCTCGGGAATGAGTTACATTTGTTGAGTACCGTCGGGTACCAGCTGGCAACAAGTGGATCTATGTGGAAAATAATGCAAGAGTTGAAGTTAAAGGAGTCGGCACTTGCAAACTCAACCTACATGGTGGTAGAGTTTTATTTCTACATGATGTCCTGTATGCTCCTGAAATTCGACGGAATCTTGTTTCCGTTACATGTCTTCTTGATTTAGGGTATTGTATTAATTTTTACAATCGGTCTGTTGAACTTAAGATTGACTCAGTGTCAATCGGATATGGTTTTTTAACAAATGGTTTTATGGTTCTTGATGTAGAACCAGATGTCAATTATGCTATTGATGGTTGTTTTTCAAACATTGCTTTAACTAGTGATGCAGATATAACTGATGAGGTTTGGCATGCTAGATTAGGACACATAGGACAAGAACGAATGAATCGGTTAGCTAGAGAGGGTCTATTGGGCACTCGAGCTAAAATTCAATTGTCTATATGTGAGCATTGTCTTGCTGGAAAAGCAACTAGGAAACCATTTGGTAAGGCTATTAGATCTGAATCAACATTGCAGTTAATTCATTCGGACATTTGTGGTCCAATGAATGTGAAGGCTAGACATGGAGCTTCCTATTTCATTACATTTATTGATGATTTCTCTAAGTTCGGTCATGTGTATTTGATTTCTCACAAATCTGAAGCATTAGATTGCTTCATTCATTATATGAACGAAGTTGAGAATCAAACGGAACGTAAAGTTAAGACTTTACGCACTGACCGTGGTGGGGAGTATTTGTCTGATATGTTCAAATAATATGTAATGATAGAGGGATTATAAGACAGCTGACAATCCCTGGAACTCCACAGCAAAATGGGATAGTTGAAAGAAGAAATAGGACTCTTTTTGAAATGGTTAGGTCTATGATGGCGCAAGCTAATTTGCCAATCTCTTATTGGGGAGATGCATTATTAACTGCAGCCTATATACTTAACAAAGTGCCTTCAAAGTCAGTTCCATCTACCCCATATGAACGTTGGACAGGCAGAAAACCAGATTTGAGTAATCTGAGACCTTGGGGGTCAGCTGCTTATGTTCATGATAGTTCTCACAAGTATGGAAAACTAGGGCCTAGAGGTAAGAAATGTATCTTTATAAGATATCATGCGACCTCCAAAGGTTATGTTTTCATAGGTGAGCAACTAGATGGAACCATCTCCGAAATAGACTCGAGAGATGCGACTTTTCTCGAAACAGAGTTCCCAATCAGAGGTGATGTTGATAAAAATGTTCCTCTATTTGAGGAGGATGAGATATTATCAACAAGAGAGGTGTCAAAAGGGATACCTGAGTCTAGTCAACCGAGTGGGAGTGATATGCCGAGTCATGAGTTGACTTCTCAACAGCCCAACTTACGGAGAAGTGTTCGTAAGATCAAACCTAAGAAGAGGTTTGATATTGAGAATGAGGCATTGGTTACACTTCCAATTGATGCCGACGAGCCTCAATCCATTGAGGAAGCATTGGGATGTAGAGTTAGAGAAAAATGGAAAGCTGCAATGGTTGAAGAGATGGAGTCCATGATTCAAAATCATGTTTGGGACTTAGTTGATCTTTCTTCGGGCCGAAGGGCTATTGGGAATAAATGGATTCTCAAAATAAAGAGGAAAGCAGATGGATCGATTAACAGATACAAAGCTCATTTAGTTGCAAAAGGATATACCCAAATGGAGGGTATTGACATTAAAGAGACATTTTCTCCCGTAGTGAAATTTGTATCAATAAAAGTTATTTTGGCCTTTGTGGCACATTATGACTTAGAATTACATCAAATGGATGTAAAAATCGCTTTCCTTAACGGTGATCTTGACGAAAAAATCTATATGGTTCAACCAGAAGGTTTCATTGCTGAAGACCAAGAGTAAAAAGTATGTAGACTTAGAAAGTATATATATGGGCTAAAGCAAGCATCAAAACAATGGAACATAAGATTTAACGAAGTCGTTTTATCTTATGGTTTTGAAATGATCAATGAGGATCATTGTGTTTTCCTGAAACAGGAAAAAGGAAAGTATGTCATTTTATCATTATATGTTGATGATATGTTGATAGCTGGAAATGACATAGGATATGTGAATGAAGTCAAGAAGTGGCTGTCATTACAATTTGATACAATAGATATGGGAGAAGCTGAATACATCTTAGGGGTGAAGATCATAAGAGATCGTCCTAAAAGACTTTTGGGTCTGTCACAAGAGTCTTATATAAATAAGATGTTACATCATTTCAGCATGTCTAATTGCAACATAGAGCATACACCTATTGTGAAAGGTACTGTGTTGAGTAAGAGTATGTGTCCTAAAACTCCAGAGGAAATAGCTGAGATGAATAAAAAATCATATGCCAGTGCTATTGGTAGTTTGATGTACACTATGTTGTGTACACGTCCCGATATCAGCTATGTTGTGGGCTTGGTTAGTCGCTTCCAGTCAAACCCAGGACCGAGACACTGGAAGGCAGTAAAAAGGATATTCAGATATCTGAAGGCGACAACAGATTATTGTCTCTGTTTTCAAGGATTAGATATGAGTCTGAAAGGTTATTCAGATGCAGATTGGGCTGGAGACCTGGATGATAGAAAATCCACATCAGGCTATGCATTCTTGCTGAATGGTGGCGCCATCTCCTGGAACAGCAAGAAACAAGCTTGTGTAGCTTTGTCGACTATGGAAGCTGAATATGTGGCATGTTCAGCAGCTGTGCAAGAAGCAGTCTGGTTGAGAAGGTTTCTGAAGCATCTGAAAATTACTGAGGATAGTGGGAGTCCAATAACTGTCTACTGTGACAGTCAAACTGCAATAGCTTTTTCCAAGGATCCCAAATATCATAGCAAAGGCAAGCATATAGAAATTAAATATAATTTTGTAAGGGATATTGTGGCTAAAAGAAAAGTCATTCTTGAGTATGTCCCTACACGTGTTATGCTTGCAGATCCTTTTACTAAGCCAATGACTAAAGAGTCATTTAAAGAACATGTAAAGTCTTTGGGACTTCGTAGAATGTAACAATATTGAAATAACAATCAAACTTTGTGTTATGATTGTGTAATTTGCCATAATTTATTCAATGTATATGTTGTATTTGTTACATTCATGTAAGATCTCGGTGAGCATGTTGGCAGGTGGAGATTGGTCCACTCACATGGACAATCATCTCTGTTTGTTAAGTACAAATAGGGGTAAGACCGTTACTTATGAAACAGCTTACGTAGCTGAAATTATGAAATTAGAGACAGATTCATAAGTTGAGGTCGCCTTGATAATTGTGTCAAAATGAGATCATTTATGTGTAAATATGATCGAAGTAAATGAACCCACCATTTACTGAACCTATTGAAAGCCAGATTAGAATTCATATGTTGAATTCAGGATTAGACGTTAGGTATGTCTAGATCGAAATCTGTACGATGTTAAATTTGAAGACAACATGCACTCTTTTTAGTAAAGAGAATAACATCGTAGCATGTGATTCATACCACATGTGCTATTGCGACAATAAAGGTAGTAGGAGAATGAATCCCCGTTTCTCTACTATGTGAGACCTTTGAGATTATATGTTAATCTCAATTTTTGCCTTAGTGACTATTTAGCTGTCTACTTGAAGTTTTAATCAGTGTCTGCTACTTTAGCGTGTATCCTATGGCTATAGATGATTCGGTCTATGGAGCATAACTAGGAAAGCGACTGATTAAAATGAATTGATTCTAGCTAAAAAGGAAGATTAAATATATTTACATCTTTTGTTGTTATTCACTAGTCGACCCATTTCTGTTATGTACGGAAATGAATGTGAATATTGGATATGGAACATGCTCATGACATAGTGGTCATTATAAAGGATTAGAGATGTTTATATCGATGTAAATGAAAATTATTTAATCTGGGTAAATAACAAGACATGGATATCTTCAAGATAATGGTTGTGTGTCACTTGAAGATTGGACAGATTATGGATAAAGACTATGTGCCACCAGGAAAGAGGCTATGTGCCATGAAGAGTGTGTCTCTAATTTATTTGAGCAGCTAAGTAAAGTGTAACAACTTTATTAGCATTGATTGCTCAAAGAGCGGCTAAGTCAAGGTGTAACAATCTTCTTAGCAACTATCGCTCAGTGTGCTTGATGTCGCACGAACCATTTTCTCTAAGTATGGATTGGATGTTCTCATATGGTCTATGTGACCAAACTCTCTAATAGTCTATGTGACTTATTAAGTCTTTGTGACTTACCTGAATGAACTAGTCTTAGTGACTTTCCTTGGACGAGTGGGAGATGTTGGAAATGGGGATAGTGGGGAACGTGGCCCATGTTCCCCCACTACACATAATGAAAAAGTTCATTATGCCCCTAGTGTATTTCCCTATATAAAGGGGGTCCGTCCAAGGCTCAGGGGGAGTGAAATTACGAGTGTGCGACGAGAGTAAGAGGAGAACATCCAAGGCGGCGGGATTTGGTTTGTGGAATTGTGGAGGGCTTTCCGATCTTGTGATCGCTCTTCTGACAGCGAGTTTTCGCCACTGCCGACTGCGGATCTGCGGGAGATCGCTGTAAGTTTTTACCGCATTTATTTTTTAATTCGTCTTTCATGCATTTAGTATAATCTACACTCCGAACTGATGACGTGGATCTCTTACCGACCGTATGGAGCTCCGGCGAACCTGCAAAGAAGTCGGACCGGGAAGGGGTTCCCAGCGACGACCCTCCGACGCTCAAGTCAGGCAAGAGGAAACTAAGGAAGTGGCTTCGAAGATCCTAGATTGCGTACCTCCGGCAAAGTATGAAGGCTCTTATATAGAGCTGTGGGGAGGCTCGTGCACACCTACCGAGGCGTACACGTGTCATGGTACCATACCTTAGCATGGGCTTGTCAGAGGAACGTGCCTGACACCATACTGGTACAGTCTGATCACCTCTTCGATGGGACAGCAGATCCTTCCATCGTTCGATTCTATGTATGGCCTAGTCGTCAAACATACCTGATGTTAGAAAATGATGTTCCCCAATGTCCCCCTTGCCCTTGTTTTCTTTTTCCTGACGCCCAACGTCCAAGCGCTCGGCAATCTCCAATCGTCCGACCGGGCATAAGTATCGGTCCGACCGGGTGTTTGGATGAGACGGCTTCCAGTCTTGATGTTTTACGCTTCGGCCGAGCGGGCTGCCCCGCTCGGCCAGGCGACCTTGTTTCCATGAGCGTCGGAACCCCGAGTCCTCGTCGGGTCATCTTTGATTCCGCTAGGACCCTGCTCGTCCGATCGGACGTTTGACCTCTGACCTCCACTTGGCGTTGACTTCCCTCAAAGGGGGTCCCCCGTCGTTACCACCGGATCACTATACAAAAGAAATTATAAAATTTTGTTACTCATCGAGGCCTCAAACTTACTTTTGAGATAATACAATTTGACTATTATCATATTGGAGGAGTCTTGAAATTCTTTTTATAATATTTCTCAAGTCTCTTTTGAAGTTGTGATGGCTGTAGTTTTTGAGAAAATTATCTCATCTACTGTTGGTGGTAGGGTGAACAAAGCTTTTAAATCTTTCTTCCTATTCTCCCTTAATTGACTTTTATTAGCATCCTTGTTATCAAAGCATCTCTCTAAATTTCAAATATCTTGAGATGTAAATAGAATCTTAATTTCGATACTCTAAACTGACAGAACTCTTCTTTGAAATTGAGAATGAAGTGTTGAGAAACTCCATTTATTGTCATTACGAATTAGGACACTTCAAACCTAATACTTTGATACCACAATATAAGAGAAAAAAGAGGATGGTAAGAAATAAAAAATAGATAAAGAGGATACAAATTTTCAACAAGTAATTATATAACAAAAACCAATCGTGCACTAACTCCATAATGATATTTCATTAACTCAATATATACATTGAACATAGATCATTTTTTTTAAAACAACTACCAATATTACCACAATTATCAACTCACCAACCCACCAATTCCCTCGTTAATTTTGATCATTTATCAAAATCGCCATCATTATTCTTCACAATATAATTTCATTACTTGTCGTAGCTGAGGATAGTGATACCATGTGTAAAAGAGGGGGCCGAATAAAGTCAGGCAGTCAATAGTTAAAAGGACATGGCAGTCAATAGTTAAGTGGATGTGGCGATCCATGATCAAGAGGGCGTTGTTGTTGCTGAGAGCATTAACACAGTAATATATTTGCACCAAAATAGCAAGCATGCAATAAACAGGTAAATAAAAAAATAAGGTCCAGAAATTGTTATCCTCCGGTTGAAGCGTCGGCGGGCCGACTGTCTTTAGAGAATATATTGTCACCCACGGTGTAGAGGCTCTCCGGCAAAATTCTCCCAAGATCCAACAACCACTCGCGTCGTCCGTAGGTGCACTCCAAGACGAACGTCGCACTCCGGACCCAACCTCAGAACGCGAAACATCAAGCCTCAGGACAAGGAAAACTCTCGGAAAAGAAGGCAGCGCATGCACACACAGAAGAGGGAAGGGAAGGAGGAGAAAGCAGGCTGCTTGAGTGCGCACGAACCACGAATGGAGGCGCAGCATTTATTCACTCTGAAGCACTGCTTCGCCAGCGAACCAAAGCGTCGGTTCCCTCACACGCGGGATAGAACCAAACCAACCAAACCAAATCAACAACTGGCAAAAATAAACCAGGCCGCCTGCAAGCGTAAGGCCCACGAGCTGGGCATTTGCACCCCCCCCCCCTGTGCGCGATGATCGCATGCGTCGCGCCCGATTTATGGATTTCCGGCTCGAACCCCCGAAACCACCTGATTTGAGCTCGGCCCGCGCATGTGTGTAGGTCCCCTTAACTTTGCTAAGGAAGGACGGAAGGGCTCCATATATAAGGTCTTCCAACCTTCTTAGCTTAGCAATGTGCGACTAAATGCATACACATATGCATTACCAGAACAACAACAAAAAACAAGAAAAATAGTTTGAATTAAATTTAAAAAAAAAAACACAGAACTCAAAATCTCCCACTAATTCAAATTATTTTGGTCGAAAACAAAGATATGTTCTGAAGCTTGGTTGCAATGAGCTTTTAGTGAAAATACCTTCCGGTTTGAATTTTCACCTAAGTACATCAATCTTATTCACATAGGTTTGAAGAGAACTCAGTCTTGAACTTAAACCTTTTATATGTGAAAATCAATTGTTAACAACTCATCATGGGCGACGGTTGAATCCTTCTGGGTTGGTGCATTACTACCATGCCACCAAATCTTGTTTCATAAGTGCTAAGGAGAGTTGCCTAGATCCCCCACACTGCGGCCCCACAGTTACACTTACATAGGTGAGTTCTCCAAGGATGTACTGCGAGCATCCTGTCATTAAGAACTTGAACTCATTAAGAGCTCCTAAGCTCATCCTTATTAGGAGTCAAGCATCTATCCAGGGAAGAGACTATAAGATTACATCTCAATCAATTTGATGCTTACGGTTCACCCTTATAACTTGTTTAAACCACATTGAACCTACTTCTTGGGATCTCCAATCAGATAGGTTGAGTTGCCGCTATAGATGAAACCAGGATAGGTCTCAGTCCCATTCCCTTACTGGATCTCTTGATTTTCTCATAATCAAGTCCTTTAGTAAGTGAATCAGCAATATTGTCCTTTGAACTTACAAAATCCAATGACACCACTCCAAGAGACACTAACTCATAATCTTATTCGTACATGTCTCTTCTGTTTCTGGTTATACTTGGAGCTTCTAATCTGAGCTATTGTTGTTTGATTATCACAGTGTACTGAAATAGAAGGTATTGGCTTCATCATCAAGGGAATTTCAGAAAGAAGACCCTTAAGCCAATCGGCTTCAGTTACTATGGTATCCAAAGCACACAATTCTACCTCAGATGTAGAACAAGTTATAATCGTCTGTTTAACAGACCTCCAAGCAACTGCACCGCCTCCAAGTGTAAAGACATAACCAGTAACGTCTTTACACTCAGCAGTGTCAGCTATCTAACTAGCATCACTATATCCCTCCAGGACTGTAGGGAATCTCCCATACCACAAGCCCAAGGATATAGTGCCTCTTAGGTATCTGAGTACTCTGTCTAATGCATCCCAATGCATTCTGTCTGGACAGCTGGTAAACCTGCTCAATTTCGTTATAACAAATGAAATATCAGGTCTAGAACAATTTACTAAATACATTAGACTACCTATTATTTGTGAGTATCTTAATTGAGACACTGCCACACCACTCTTATTCTTGTGGAGAGTTTTTGAAGGATCATAGGGTGTGACGATAGATTTAACCTGGCTATAGCCATATTTCTCTAATACTCTCTCAACATAGAGTGACTGAGAAATTGCTATTCCATTAGTTGAACGAGTCAACTTCAACCCTAAAATCATGTCATCACAACTCATATCCTTCATATCAAACTTACCACTTAAGAGGGTCTTAGTCTCATTAATAATAGAAAGGTTAGAACCAAAAAGTAGGATATCATCTACATATAAACATAAGATAATACAATTATCACCTTTCATTTTAGCATACACACATTTATTAGAGTCATTCATTTCAAAGTCAAACGATAGCATAGCTCTATCAAATTTTTCGTGCCACTACTTTAGGGCTTGCTTCAAACCATAAAAAGATTTGACTAACCTACAGACTTTATTCTCATTTCCAGAAACTACATGTCCCTCAGGCTGATCCATATATATCTCTTCTTCAAGATCTCCATTAAGGAATGTCGTTTTGACATCCATTTGATGGACCTCAAGATGATATATGGATGCCAATACTATTAACACTCGGATTGTAGTAATTCTGTTAACAGGAGAATAAGTGTCAAAATAGTCAATCCCTTCTTTCTGTTTGAATCCCTTAGCAACTAGGCGGGCTTTGAATTTATCTACTGACCCATCAGGTTTTAGTTTTCTCTTAAACACCCATTTACATCCTATAGTGGTACACCCAGGAGGTAAATCTACCAACTCCTAAGTGGCATTAGAGATAATAGAGTCCATTTCACTTTTAATGGCCTCTTTCGAGTGCTTAGCTTTAGGAGAAGCCATAGCATCTCTATATGTCACAGGGTCACCTTCTATATTATAGGTGATAAAGTCCTGGCCTAAATCCGTAGACACACGTTGCCTCTTGCTCCTTCTCAGTTCTGTATACTCACTAGATTCATCTAGTCTAGAGTGACTTGAGGAAGGTGTACCTACTACGGATAATGGGACCTCTATGGAAGCAGGCTTATCTCTAGTAGAAATACCATATATAGACTGAGGTGTTCTTATCTTCATAGGAAATATATCCTCAAAAAATGTAGCATCGCGAAGTTCTACAATAGTATTTGCATCTATTCCAGAAATTTCTGATTTAATAATCAGAAACCTATATGCAATACTATTTTGAGCATAACCCAAGAAGATATCTACGGTCTTTGGACCAAGTTTTTTTTCTTCTGTGTTCAGGTACTAGTACCTTTGCAAGGCATTCCCATACTTTAAGGTATTTCAAACTTATCCTCCGGCCTTTCCAAAGCTCATATAGGTTTTTATCCCTTGACTTCATGGGGACTCTATTTAACACATGGCATGCAGTGTATAGAGCCTCCCCCCACTTGAAGTTGGGTAACCTAGAACTGCCTAACATGGAATTAATCATATCTTCAAGGGTTCAATTTTTTCGTTCTGCTATACCGTTAGATTGAGGACTATATGGAGCAATTATCTCGTGAATTATACCTGTATCTTGACAAAATTTTTGAAATAGGTTCGAGGTAAACTCTCCACCCCTATTAGACCTTAATCTCTTAATAGATTTATTTGTTTGATTCTCAGCTTTAGATTTAAAAATCATAAATTTATCTAAAGCTTCATCCTTAGTTTTCAGTAAATAAACATAATAATAACAAGAGTGATCATCAATGATGTAACAATCCAATTTCCTCATTACGAGTCCTAATAGTACTAAAAAAATATTTAGAAATTCTTTAGAAATATTCTAGAGATTTTTATAAATTTTTAGAGTATTTTTATGCAATTTTTGGAGTTCGTTTGGTATTTTTACCAAAAGAAACAAGTTGCAAAAAAAATAAAGGGATTAAGCCGAGGTTTGAACCGGAGACCTCTGGTTAAGCAAAGCCTTAAATTGTCTCGGTTGACCAGGAACCCAGCAAGGCGATGATAATTAAAGGGAGAACGAAATTAATTTAAGTAGTAGTTAATAGAAAACAGAAAATAATTAGGAATAAAAGGGTTTCGGCTGAGATTCGAACCCGCAACCTCTGACCCGGTCAGAGATTTAGGCGAAGCGCGGTAGACAAACGTTCACCAGGTGTTTTGTGAACAAATTTATAACGAGTTGGTCTTAAGCCATAACAAAAATACTAAGTTATAAAGAGGGATAAGTTGATGTTGTGTTTCCGGTGACCTAAAAACCTTTCTCCTCTCCTTTCTCGCGTGCGACGGTAGCTCGGGCGAAGATGAAGACAAAACTAGGGTTCGTCTCCGACGGCCGGCCAAGGCTCGATTCTGTGGGCTCTTCACCGAATTGAGATCCTTTCGGCAGGGAGAGCTTGTGGGAAGGAAGAGGAGCCGGAAATTCAGGCTATCCGCAAACCGTAGAAGTTGTTTCCGGTTGTAAGTCCAAGAACGAAGGGTAAGTGCTTCCTCACCTGTAGTAGAGTAGTTTTGGATTCATGTTAGCTTCTTGTTTTCGATTTCGAAGCATGTTATTAAGGAGGTTTGCCTTTCTTAAGTTGCTGCCGTGAGAAATTTTTGGATTGGCTAAGGATTTAGGTTTCCTTTTGGCTTTTAAAACATGCTGTTAAGAAGTGTGGTTGCTAGGGATATGGTTTCTTTTGAGGTTTCGGGTCTTGTTCCTTCTTTAATTCCGAAGCATGTTGACCCTTCAGCCCTTATAATTTGAGTTCCATGTTCGGAATTCTATTTGTTGGTACCTTAATGGCCAGTTCGGTTGTGCAATGAGAAGGGTAAGAACAGTTTCCTCTGGAGTTTGTTGTGCATTCGGGTTTTTTCGTTTGTAGACAGTGAGCATAAAGATATGTTTGATTAGCATGTAGTTTTGTTTGTGCACAACAAATGAAGCAATGCAGACTTTATTAAGCTTCTAGTTTCCTTGGTACATGCAGTAGGCATGAGAAAATTATGTAGCAGTGCAGTTGCATTTCCTTAAGAATGCACTTCCTTTGAAAATACAGTAGGCATGAAGATATGTTTGATACTTTCTCTTTAGTTCCTAGTAGCAAATTCTTCCTCTAGTTGCATTTTTGTATAACTGCTATATACATGTGATGATATGCATGTGTACAGATTTAATGTATTTCTAGCGTGAAGAATTGATATGCATGTGTACAGAATTAAACATGAGGAATTGATATGCATTTTGGTTCGGATGGGTTATGCTTCCTTGCTACATTCATTCAAGTGTACAGATTTTGATTTGTTTAGCATTGCAGATTCTGTTAAGCTTTAGTTCAGATTTCTGTTAAGCATTAGTGCAGATTTTTAATATGCATTGCAGATTTTTAATATGCATTGCAGTGCAGATTTTTCATTAAGCATTTCAGTTCCAGATTTTGAGTTCTCTATCAGTATTTTGAGTTTTATAAGAAAGATAAAGGAAAGAAAGAAAAAGGTCAAGGCCTTAAGTAGATCCCAAAGTCAAGACTTTAGGGATTTTGGCGCACAAGGTGCTTGTTAAAATGCCGAGGCATTATATGTTAGAAGTAATAAAAGATAACAAATATTTTATTTTTTTAAGAGACTAGTACCCAACTTCCGAGGTTGTCGTTAAAAAAATCCAGGTGACCAATTCCGAGGTCTTGGCCCTGGTAAGACCGAGGTCTTTACCCTCGTAGGACTGATGGATCGCTACCTCAGTTTCTATTAGGGAGCGCACTTTGGTACTAAGCCTGGGCCCAAGAAGAGATTGATTATTATTTTAAAGTATAAAAGTATAAGTTTTTAAACAAGTGAAATAAGCTTCACATGAGTTTAAAGTTCAGCAAGTTTAGTTTCTGATATGCTAACATGTTGTTTAGATTTTCATACTGTTGTTATATGAGCATAAGCAGCTTTACATGTTTAGCATTTCAGTATGTTTGATTCCTCTATTATCAGATGAGCATGTGTTGTAGTTCCGTTAAAGCATTCAGTTTTAGATTTATTCTTATTCACATGCATATTCGAGTTTTTGTGAGTTAGATAGCACTTACTAAGCAATTTTACTTGTAGTTGCATTATCCTCTTACTGCAGATAAAGGAAAGGAAAAGCTATAGCAAAGAAAGGCGACAAGGAGGTGCGGATGGATGTGTGATGCCTGGACTATAGAAGCCTTGGGATTTAGTTAAAGATTTTATTGAGATGTTTTGTATTTAGACTATTGGGATTGTTTATTCATGTAGATGATTTAATTCATAAAATGACTTTATGTATTTAGAATTTTCTCATTAGAATTGCTATGCATATTAGTCTTACTATTAAGTTGTGTAAATGGTTGCATGCATGTTCAGATTAATACATTTATTTCAGCATGATTAGATTGATGTATAGTTTTAATTATGTTCATATGCTGGAGTAGAATGTAGAGATAAGTTATTCATGTTTCCGCTGTCATTAATTGCATGTTTAGAGAGTTTATGTATTGATAATTACATGTGTGCAATATTAGTTTTAAGAAAAGTTAGTAGTCCAGTAGCGCTCCACCCTCACAGACTAGTAAGGAGGAGGGTCGGGTGTTACAAATGAAGGTAATGAAATACCTTTTATGGTCTCTCGTTATTACACCGTTAAACTCACAACAGTCAGTATGAATCAATTCTAAAATATCATAATTTCTATCAACTGATTTGAAGGGTTTACGGGGTTATTTATATTGCACACAAACTTCACATTTTTTTCTTATCATTTATAGCATGCTTAGGAATCATGTCTAGATTCATCATCCTTTTTATGGTATTAAAATTGACATGTCCTAATCTGTCATGTCATATATCATAAGACTCAATGTTATATGAACAACCAATATCAGTAGATTTATTTAAGGTAGCATTGTCTACATTGAGTTTAAATAAACCTTCATTAAGGTAACATTTTCCAATAAATGTTCCTAAATGTAATATTACAACTTTATTACATTTAAAGTTCAACTCATAACTAGCGCGGACTAACTTTAACCCGCTAATCAAATTTCGATGGACTGCTGGAACATGATGCACCTCATGTAGTGACAGGACTTTTCCAAAGGTGAATCTCAGGTCAACTTGTACTATCCCAAACACCCTGGCTGCAAAATGGTTCCCCATGGTCACGGAAGTGCCTTCAATTACCTGATAAGTAAGGAAGGCAGAACGATCAGCACAACAGTGCACATTAGCACATGTATCAACTAACCACTCATTGGGTTGATAGATCAAGTTTAGTTCGGGTTTGAAGGTAAAAAACCTATTGCTGGTGTCATCACTAGCAGTCACAACATTTGCTTATGCCTTGGTGTTGGACGTATTGCTTTGGTTTTTCTTCTTGTCCTTTTGCTTAGGGCAGAATTTAGCATAATGTCCAACTTGTCCACATGCCCAGCACGGCTTGGTTCCATTTTTCTTTTGAACCTTTGGTTTGGGTTTCATCTTGTTCTTCATTTTCTGATTTTTGAATTTATTCTTGTCAGATGAGACTACTATGTTTGCCTTTGGAATAAAATCCATAAGCATTCTTTTATCATCATCTTTATGTTGCTTCTGATGTTCTTCTTCGATATTTAAGGCAATCATCAAATCTTCTAGAGAGATTTGACCTCTCCTATATTTAAGAGCCATGCCAAAATCTTCCCAACTCGGAGGTAATTTTTCGATGATAGACAAGACCTAAAATTTTTCGGGTAATGGCATATCTCCTTCAGCAAGACCATGAATTTGAACTTAGAATTCATGTGTCTGCTCAACCACAGATTTCCCTTCAACCATTTTGAAGTTTAGGAATTTTTCCAAGTGTACTTTTCTAAACTAGAATCTTCGAAGTTGTATTTTTTATCCAAAGATTTCCACAGCTCTTTAGCCGAAGACATTGAGCAGTATACATCAAATAGTGTGTCTGAGAGGGCAGGGAAGATCCTCTCATGGCAGAGATAATCCCTTTGCTTAAACCTCTGTAAGGCAGCACTATGTGCAGGTTCCTCTTCATCAGGTGAAGGAGGATCTGTTTCTATAACGGAGAATAGCCCTAGCATAGTAAGCCAAAATTTCATCCGCTGTTGTCAACGTCTGAAGTTTTGCCCGAAAAATCTCTCGGGTCTGGCGCTAGCCTCATCAGACCCCGTTACCCTATCATTCATTATGTCTATTGATGCTGGTAGTATATTCTCTAAAATTGTTGTTGCTGAGAGCACTAACACAGTAATATATTTGCACCAAAATAGCAAGCATGCAATAAACAGGTAAATAAAAGAGTAAGGTCCAGAAATTGTTATCTTCCGATTGAAGCGTCGACGGGCCGACTGTCTTTAGAGAATATATTGTCTCCCACGGTGCAGAGGCTCTCTGGCAAAATTCTCCCAAGATCCAACAACCACTCGCGTCGTCTATAGGTGCACTCCAAGACGAACGTCGCACTCCGAACCCAACCTCAGATCGCGAAACACTAAGCCTCAGGACAAGGAAAACTCTCGGAAAAGAAGGCAGGGCACGCACACACAGAAGAGGGAAGGGAAGGAGGAGAAAACAGACTGCTTGAGTGGGCACGAACCACGAATGGAGGCGCAACATTTATTCACTCTGAAACAATGCTTCGCCAGCGAACCAAAGCGTCGGTTCCCTCACACGCGGGACAAAACCAAACAAAACCAAAGACTGCAAAAATAAATCAGGCTGCCTGCAAGCGTGAGGCCCACGAGCTGGGGATTTGGACCCCCCCCCCCCCCCCCCCCCGGCGCGCGATGATCGCGTGCATCGCACCCGGTTTATGGATTTCCGGCTCGAACCCCCGAAACCACCTGATTTGGGCTCCGCCCGCGCATGCGTGTAGGTCCCCTTAACTTTGCTAAGCAAGGATGGAAGGGCTCCATATATAAGGTCTTCCAACCTTCTTAGCTTAGCAATGTGGGACTAAATGCATACACATATGCATTACCAGAACAACAACAAAAAATAAGAAAAATAGTTTGAATTAAATTTTTAAAAAAAAACACAAAACTCAACAGACGTGACAGTCAACAATCAAGGGAAGATGGGAGTCAGGCCACCTTGCATCACCAACCGCATAATTCCCGATCAGTCACATGCAGGGCAGGTCCCTATGTCTAAACCCTAAGACAAGATAACCCTCAATCGACTCTTTAGCAAACAAATCATGAAGGTTGGATCCCTCACCACAGTCTCAAATAAGCCCCAACCGATTTTCCACAGCTCATCTTCTTCATCAAGGCTCAGTCCTTGTGGCACATCTAGGCAGTCACTCTGAGCTGTCTGCAGCTGAACCTGGGCAGGACGAATAACACAAGGTGACAACAGTGCTAGAAAAACATAACATCCTATCAGAGAATAACTGTTATAAGTCAGAGAATATTGCAATGGTCTGCCACACACTGAAGGTGGAACCTTCCTCCGGCCAATGAGAGGTCGCCAAACGTCCTCCTTCCCCTGACATACCCTAACACCCAACATTGTCTGGTAGCGATCAGGCTCAAAAGGCAGGCAGAGTCTTATAAAAAGGGAGACCCTCTTGATTGGCCAGGTACGTGCATATTCGCACGCATCTTCAACAGTTCTTTTTTTCTTCCTTCGTTCGTATGCTGCTCTTACGGAGAAAAAAGACCTAATTTGAGTGTCGGAGAGCCTGCGCCGGGAACTTTTTCCCTGGTTTATGGTCTCTAACACTCCGTGTACTTGTCTAAGTGTGTGCAGGGCCCAAGTATCATCGGTTTCATTACTACCGACCTTTGGTATCACGTGGGGGTTCACTTTTCTAACACACATACATAGGGTGAGTCAAAGTGGTCTTTCCATTAACACTGACACCACCTTCGTCGGCCTCCGTTGACTCAGATTTCAACTAGAATCACATAGCATACACAGTTTGCACCAAAGTGAGAAGGTTAAAGAATGCAAATGCAGTGACACCGATTGTGACCCACCGATTATTCTTGAAATAATTGTCTCACCCATGAGAAATTCCATAGTTGCCAAAGTCTGTTAGTCCTATTTTTGCAATATATAGCTCTTCACATTGTTCATCACCCCTGCAAGATAGAAATTGTCGAAGTCGACAACAAGGACATTTGTCCTTTGGAGCACGTTGAATATCTGACCCACTTCTTCATCACTGCGCAAGCAGTTGAAGATAATCTCATGTTTCCGGAGCACCGCCACGTCCTTGCCTGTGTTTATCAAGCAGTTTATGAACCAAACGTAAGCGGAGATGTAGTAACCAACCCCATGGCAATAATATTGCTGCTCGAAAGCGATGAGGTTTCGGAGGGAGATGTTGTCATCCTCGATGAGTAGTTGAGGAATGCCCATGTATCTCTTGCTTTCGTCGAAAGTGATGTCCAAGAAGCTACTGCCATCGATCTTATTTGTAAATAGTATTCTCATTGCTTGGAGGATCTCAGCACTAGGGAAGGAAGTTAAGTCGACGGTGTGAAGGCGGCCTGCCTTTTCCTGCAGCTCGCTAACAAGACTTGAATAGAAAAGATGGAGCAAATGGTAACTTGTTTCAATTAATGTAGCTGAACCAACGTGCAAGTTCGAGATGCTGCATGGGAACATGACAGAAAAGGTTGTAAATGTGAATGAATAAAGAGGTGGAGACGAAGAGATTCTATTATATATGAGTTATTAGTTCACGTTAAAAGTTTTTTGGTTTTATTGTTGATTTAAATTATGACACGTGCATTGATATTATAAACATATGTATGGGGAGAGACTCTCTCACGCATGGGTGCACAAGGGTGGGTGCAAATAGAGAACCCGGATTATACTGAACCAAGGTTGATTCATGTGCGAGCACGACCTGCGCACGTCGAATGCCGAACCGGTCGAGACAAGATTTGCCCAAGTGAATAAACAAACGTTTTGCCACCGAATCTTTTTTTGCTACTAGCTCAAAAGGATGACAGAAGTATTAATATAAAATTAATGGTGATTCTGTAACGTCTCGACATTAATGGTGACATTAAACTCATTGATAGTGATTTTTTAACATTTCATCATTAATTGCAACATTAAACTCATTAATAATGATTTCGTAGCATCTCGACATTAATAAAGACATTAAACTCATTAATGGTGATATTAAACCCAGCATTAAATATCATAATTTGATCATTTATTGCAGACAAGGTGAGAGCTCCTATATAAGGAGGTTGAATCTTGAGCTAAGGATATAGAGTAGCGAAAGAGAAAGGGAGAGGAAGAGTAGGAAGAGAACCTCTATCCACCTGTGTTCTCCCACAAAACTCTCTCAATTGTGCATCCGTTTAGCTGAACTACTCGTGATAGCTCTCAAGTGCATTCTCAGTTCGCCACAAATAACCAGTGCTTGGTTGCATACGTGATTTTGTCGTTGTATCTTGGAAAATAGACGACCCGAGAGAAGCTCGAAGTACAGCCAAAGATGGGACGAATCTGTTTCAATAAAACCGTGCTTAACGCAGGCCTCGGTATCTTAGTCAGCAAATTGTCTTCCCAATTTGATGATCGACTCCCGATTCTGCTATCCACTATATTAACTCTGCAATTCAAATCATCGGAAGCTTGGCAGAACCAGCCCCGCTCATAGCCTGAGACTATTCGCTCAGGTCATCTCAACAGATAAGTTAGAATTGATTTTGAATAATTTCAATTCTGTAATTTTTCCAATATCTCCAACAACAAATTGTCCAACAATCTTGAAATAGACTCGACTTATGTTGAGATGATCATAGAACAAAGTGTTGAGATGCAACAAACTCAACACCTTAAGGCTCCCTCCGCCCCGATTGGAACTGTGTCAATCAACCATGGGAAAAAGCTAGAGAAGTTCATTGGAGTGAACTTCAAGAGGTGGCAATAGAAGATTCTCTTCTACTTGACCACGCTTAATCTGGCTCAATTCTTGACCGAGGACCCTCCTGAGCGTGCTGAGAATGCTGATGCGCAGACCATCAATGTAATGGAGGCATGGACTCATTCTAAGTTCCTTTGTCGAAACTACATCATCAACTGCTTTGTCAACTCGTTATACGCTATGTATAGGATGAAGAGAATGGCTAAAGAGCTATGGGAGTCCCTGGACAAGAAGTACAAGATGGAGGATGCATGGGCCAAGAAATTCATTGTGGGTCGATTCCTGGACTACAAGATGGTTGACTCCAAGACGGTGATCAGCCAAGTCCAGGAGCTTCAGGTGATCTTGTACAAGATTCACTCAGAAGGGATACTTCTGAATGAAACCTTCCAGATGGCTGCTATTATTGAGAAGTTGCCTCCAAGCTAGAAGAGGACTTCAAGAACTACCTAAAGCACAAGCAGATGAAGATGACTGTCGAAGAACTCATTATTAGACTTCGCATCAAAGAAGACAACAAGAGTTCAGAGAGAAAGTTATTCTCTCAGACTACTATGAAAGCCAACGTGATCTAGCACTGTCAAAACTTGATGTGAAAGAACCCAAAGACTTCCAAGATGGGATCCAGAGGAGACATTAAGAAATTCTCTAGGAAGTGTTTTAACTGTGGTCGAGCCGGTCACAAATCTTCGGAATGCAGAAAGCCGAAGAAGAAGCAGAAGGTCAACCTGAACAAGGGATCAGAAATCGATGACCTCTGCGTTGTGATTTCCAAACTGAACCTAGTCGGTTCAAACCCGCAGCAATAGTAGATCGATATTGGAGCCATCAAACATGTCTGCTGCTATAAGGAGCTGCTCCACAACTTTGAAGAAGTCAATGGAGATAACCTATTCATGGGGAACTCAACAACCTCAAACATCATGAGGCAAGGAAAAATGGTGCTGAAAATGGCCTCGGGCAAGGACCTTACTCTGAACAATGTGTTGTATATTCCGGAGATTCAGAAGAATCTAATGTCTGGATCACTATTAACCAAGAATGGCTTTCGTATTATTTTTGAGTCAGATAGAGTTGTACTGTCAAAGAATCGAATGTCTGTACGAAGGGGCTATGTATCTAATAGGTTGTTCAAGCTCAATGTAATGGTCATTAGGCCTAAGATAAATAAAGATGAAATCACTTCCACTTATATCCTTGAGTCTTCATGTTTGTGGCATGGTAGATTAGACCTTGTTAACTACGATGTGTTACATAGATTAATAAATATGCAAAGCATACTGACATTCCACCTTGAACCAAAACATAAGTGTGAGATTTGTGTTGAAACAAAAATGACAAGGTTATCCTTTCAACTTGTTGAGAGAAGTAATGAACCACTTGGGCTAATACACACCGACGTGTGTGACCTCAAAGGTACATCAACACGTGGTGGGAATAAATACTTCATCACTTTTGTACATGATAACACAAAATATTGTTATGCATATCTCCTCAAAAGTAAAGATGAAGATATAGAGAAATTTACTCTATATAAGAATGAGGTTGAAAACCAACTTAATAAGAAAATTGAGGTGATTTAAAGTGACCGAGGCGGTGAATATGTATCACCGTTCGCTGAGTTGTACGATGAACATGAGATCAGAGACGAAATAACAGCTGCTTATACTTCTTAGCAAAATGGAGTTGTTGAGAAGAAGAATCGAACTCTAAAGGAGATGATGAATACTCTTCTATTAAGCTCTGGACTACCATAGTTTATGTGGGGGAAAGCTATATTAACAACTAATTACCTTTTAAATAAAATACCCCGCAAGAAAATAGATAAGAGCCCTTATAAGTTGTGGAATAGAATACAACCATCCTATAAATATTTATGAATGTGGGGGTGTCTTGCCAAAGTGTTGGTGCCTGATCCGAAAAGGATTAAGATAGGAACAAAGACTGTTGATTGCATATTTATTAGATATGCACATAATAGCAGTGTGTATCAATTTTTTGTGTATGAGTCACAAATACCAGATATACACAAGAACTCGATAATAAAATCGAGAAATGTCTCATTCTCTGAGTATGTGTTTCCATATAAGACCCGAGAGGATGCTAGTTCTTCAAAACGGTCATATGAAACATAAGGCGAAGGAGATGATGATGAACCAGTCAAGTTTGAGCTTAGATGCATCAAAAGAGCTCGGGTGGAAAAATTCTACGGATCATATTTTATCACTTTCATGTTGGAAAGTGAGCCCTGAAGTTACTCAAAAGTAGTAAGTTCTTTTGATGGACCTCACTAGAGAGAGGCAATTGCATCTAAGATAAAAATTTATCTTGTGAAATCACACTTGGAAACTTGTGGATCTTCCTCCAAGAAATAAACCACTAGGTTATAAGTGGATTTTCAAGAAGAAAATGAAGTCAGATATCATAATAGATAAGTATAAGTTCAGATTGGTAATCAAAGGATATCGATAATGAGGACTTGATTACTTTGATACGTATTCTCCGGTGTCGAGAATAACTTCTATTAAAGTATTGTTGGCTATAGCCATTCTATGGAATCACAAAATACATCAGATGGATGTAAAAATGGCTTTTCTAAATGAGGATTTAGAAGAGAAAATTTATATGGAGCAACCTGAAGGGTTTTCTGTGCCAGGACAAGAAAACAAAGTTTGTAGATTGGTGAAGTCATTATATGGGTTAAAATAATCACCAAAGTAGTGGCATGAGAAACTTGATAATGTTATGAAGGAATGTGTATTCAAGATCAATGAGTGTGATAAATATGTCTACATAAAATCCACAGAGAAAGACTATGTCATCTTGTGCTTATATGCAGATGACATACTTATCATTGGGAGTAATGATAAGATAATTAAATCAACTAAAAATATGTTGAACTCAAGATTTGATATAAAAGGCATGGGCCTAGCTGATGTGATTCTAGAAATCAAAATTCTTAGAACAACAGAAGGACTTGTTCTTAGTCAGTCTCATTACGTGGACGAAATTCTTTAAAAATTCACCAAGGGTGATACTGCGTTGGCACGAAAATCGATAGGTATGAGTCAACATCTATTGAAAAATTAAGGTGAAAGTATCTCTCAAATAGAGTACTCTCAAGTGATTGAAAGTCTGATGTACCTACGCGGTAAGTAAACTGAGTAGATACACAAGTAATCCTGGTGTTGAGCAATGAAAGGGGATAACAAGAATACTGAGGTACTTGAGATATATTCATGAATATAGACTGCATTATACGATATATTCTACTGTGATCGAATGATACAATAATGCAAGTTGGATATCTGGCATAAAAGACTCTAAGTCTACGAGTGGATATGTATTCACTCCGGGATGTGCAGCCATTTTCTAAAAATTTTCTAAGCAAACTGTAATAACTAGATTCACGATGGAATCTGAGTTTATAACTCATGACAAATGTGGTGAAGAGGCTAAATGGCTACAATAATTCTTAGAAGATAATCCAAGATGGTTGAAACATGTGCTGACAATTTGCATACATTGCGATAGTCAATTAGCAATTGGTCGGGTACAGAGTCATCTATATAATGGTAAGTCTAGACATATACATCATAGACATAATACCATTAGATAACTACTCTCAACAGGAGTTATCACTGTTGACTATGTGAAGTCAAAGGATAACCTAGCAGATCCGCTAACTAAAGGGTTAAATCGAGAGTTAGTTGCAAGCTCATCACGAGGAATGGGTTTGATATCGTTGTCAGCGAACGGTCCAGAGGACACCCAACCTATACTAACTGGAGATCCCAAGAACTAGGTTCAAAGGGACAACTAATTTACATTGACTAGATACACTGAAGGGAATAACCCAATAAAATAGTGACCGGAGCAGGGTAAGCTAATGGGGTTTTAATGATCAAGAAGAGTAGATTGTTACTCTCGAGGGATCACCTATGTGAGAAAGAAGTGCAGCCGCTTCAAAGAGAATTAGAGGCATAATTCTTAGAGCTTCTCACAGAACCAGGCGTGTTCATGGCCAAGAACGAACACACTCATGAGAACTAAGTTGTATCAGGGAGAGTCTTGGATGAGATTTACCAATGTTTACACGGACGCGTAGAACAGTTCAAGAACATTATGTCTACTGTCATCTAGTAAGAAAATAGATCTTCACAAGCAAAGGTTCAAAGGGTAGAACCTATATATCCTATACTTGACTCAATTGTATTGAATGCTATCACATACCATGTATTCCATTCATATAAGGGATTGTTGGAAATGTGAATGGAATAAATAGGTGGAGATGAAGAGACTCTATTATGCAAGGTTGTTAGTCTCATATTAGAAGTCACTTGGCTTTATTGCTGGTTTAAATTATGGCACATGCATTGATGTTGTAAGCATATGCATGGGGAGAGACTCTCTCACACATGGGTGCGCAGGGGTGGGTGCAAATCCAAGGTCCGGATTGTATTGAACTAAGATTAACTCGTGTGCGAGCGCAATCTACGCACGTTGAATGCCGGACTGGTCGAGGCAAGATTTGCCCAAGTAAATAAACCAATATTTTACCACCGAATCTCTTTTTGCTACCTTCTTAAAAGGGTAAATAATCCATAACATCTCGAAATTAATAGTGACATTAAACTCATTCATGGTAATTTCATAACGTTTCAGTATTAATGTCGACATTAAACTCATTAATAATGATTCTATAACATCTCAACATTAATGAAGACATTAAACTCATTAATGGTGACATTAAACCCAACAGTAAATGACCATAATTTGGTCATTCATTGCAGGCAAGGTGAGAGCTCCTATATAAGGAGGTTGGATCTTGAGCAAAAGATATAGAGTAGCGGAAGATAAGCGAAAGAGAAAGCGAGAGGAATAGCAGGAAGAGAACCTCTATCCACCCGTGTTCTCCCATAAAACTCTCTTAGTCATGCATCCGTTTGGCTAAACTACTCGTGATAGCACTCGGATGCATTCTCAATTCGCCACGAACAACCAGTGCTTGCGTGCGTGGTTTTGCCGTTGCATCTTGGGAAACAGACGACCCAAGAAAATCTCGAAGCACAGTCGGAGGTGGGACGAATATGTTTCAAGGAAATCACATTAAACGCAGGCCTCGGTATCTTAGTCAATGAATTTTCTTCCCAATTCAGCGATAGACTCTTGATTCTGCTGCACACCACATCAACTCTGCAATTTAGACTACCGGAAGCTTAACAGAACCAGCCCCGCTAGTAGCCTGAGATTATCCGTTTCTATCATCTTAACAGATAAGTTAAAATTGATTTTATATAATTTTAATTCTATAATTTTCCTAATATCTCTGGCAATCGATGCAATCGATTTTCCAAAAGAAAGGTTGGCAAAGGAAATCATCCGTGCACTTATTGAGGAGATAAAGAAGGGGAGGAAGAAGAAACTGGTTTTCGACAACCAACATATCGTTGACAATCGATGGAGCTGCCCACTCCCACAAGTTGTCTTCCTTCTGTGTTCCATACCACCCCGCTTGCTGTAGATAATTCTAAATGCATGAAAAACGAATAAAATTAAAATGGTAAAAACTTACAGCGATCTCCCGCAGATCCGTAATCAGCAATGGTGAAACTCGCTGTCGGAAGAGCGATCACAAGATCGAAAAGCCCTCCATGATTCCACGAACCAAATCCCACCGCCTCAGATGATCTCCTTCTTCTCTCTAGGTTTCGCTCACAGCATGCACTTGCACGCTTTTACACACCCTTGAATGATGCTTGGACGTACTATTTATAGGGGAAATGACCTAGGGGCATGATGGTCTTTTCCATCAAGAGTAGTGGGGAACGTGAGCATGTTCCCACATCCCCACTCTCCCCATTTCCTACATCTCCCACTCGTCCAAGGTAAGTCACTATGACTAGTTCATTCAGGTAAGTCACAAAGACTTAATAAGTCACATAAACTATTAGAGAGTTTCGTCACATAGACTATATGAGAACATCCAATCCATACTTAGAGAAAATGGTTCGTGTGACAGCAAGCACACTAAGCGATAGTTGCTAAGAAGATTGTTACACCTTGACTTAGCCGCTCCTTGAGCAATCAATGCAAAGAAAGTTGTTACACTTTGCTTAGCTGCTCAAATAATTTAGAGAGATACTCTTCATGGCACATATCCACTTTCCTGGTGGCACATAACCTTTATCCAAGATCCATCCAATCTTCAAGTGACACATAGCCATTATCTTGGAGATATCCATGTCTTGCTATTTACCCAGATTAAATAATTTTCATTTACATCGATATGAGCATCTCTAATCCCTTATAATGACCATTATGTCAAGAGCATGTTCCATATCCTATATTCACATTCATTTCCGTACATAACAGAAATGGGTCGACCAGTGAATAACAACAAAAGATGTAAATATATTTAATCTTCCTTTTTAGCTAGAATCTATTCATTTTAATCAGTCGCTTTCCTAGTTATGCTCCATAGACCGAATCATACATAGCCATAGGATACACGCTAAAGTAGCATACACTGATTAAAACTTCAAGTAAACAGCTAAATAGTCACTAAGGAAAAAACTTAGATTAACATATAATCTCAAAGGTCTCACATAGTAGAGAAACAGAGATTCATTCTCCGACTACCTTTATTGTCACAATAGCACATGTGGTATGAATCACATGCTACGATGTTATTCTCTTTACTAAAAAGAGTGCATGTTGTCTTCAAATTTTAACATCGTACAGATTTTGATCTAGACATACTTAACGTCTAATCCTAAATTCAACATATGAATTCTAATCTAGCCTTCAACAGGTTCAGTAAATGGTGGGTTCATTTACTTAGATCATTATTTACACATAAATGATCTCATCTTGATACAATTATCAAGGCGACCTCAACTTATGAATCTGTCTCTAATTTTATAATTTCAGCTACGTAAGTTGTTTCATAAGTAACGGTCTTACCCCTATTTGTACTTAACAAACAGAGATGATTGTCCATGTGAGTAGACCAATCTCCACCTGCCAACATGCTCATCGAGATCTTATATGAATGTAACAAATATAACATATACACTGAATAAATTATGGCAAATGACACAATCAAAAACATAAAGTCTGATTGTTATTTCAATGGTGTTACATTCTACGAAGTCCCAAAGACTTTACATGTTCTTTAAATGATTCTTTAGTCATTGGCTTAGTAAAAGGATCTGCAAGCATAGCATGTGTAGGGATATACTCAAGAATGACTTTTCTTTTAGTCACAATATCCCTTACAAAATTATATTTAATTTCTATATGCTTGCCTTTGCTATGATATTTGGGATCCTTGGAAAAAGCTATTGCAGCTTGACTGCCACAGTAGACAATTACTGGACTCCCACTATCCTCAGTAATTTTCAGATGCTTCAGAAACCTTCTCAACCAGACTATTTCTTGCACAGCTGCTGAACATGTCACATATTCAGCTTCCATAGTCGACAAAGCTACACAAGCTTGTTTCTTACTGTTCTAGGAGATGGCGCCACCATTCAGCAAGAATGCATAGCCTGATGTGGATTTTCTATCATCCATGTCTCCAGCCCAATCTGCATCTGAATAACCTTTCAGATTCATATCTGATCCTTGAAAACAGAGACAATAATCTGTTATCGTCTTCAGATATCTGAATATTCTTTTTACTGCCTTCCAGTGTCTCGGTCCTGGATTTGACTGGAAGCGACTGACCAAGCCCACAACATAGCTGATATCGGGACGTGTACACAACATAGTGTACATCAAACTACCAATAGCACTGGCATATGATTTTTTATTCATCTCAGCTATTTTCTCTGGAGTTTTAGGACACATACTCTTGCTCAAAACAGTACCTTTCACAATAGGTGTATGTTCTATGTTGCAATTAGACATGATGAAATGATGTAACATCTTATTTATATAAGACTCTTGTGGCAAACCCAAAAGTTTTTTAGGACGATCTCTTATAATCTTCACTCATAAGATGTATTCAGCTTCTCCCATATCTGTTGTATCAAATTGTAATGACAGCCACTTCTTGACTTCATTCACATATACTATGTCATTTCCAGCTATTAGCATATCATCAACATATAATGATAAAATGGCATACTTTCCTTTTTCCCTTTTCAGGAAAACACAATGATCCTCATTGATCATCTCGAAACCATAAGATAAAATGACTTCGTTAAATCTTATGTTCAATTGTCTTGACGCTTGCTTTAGCCCATATATAGACTTTTTTAAGTCTACATACTTTCTGCTCTTGGCCTTCAGCAATGAAACCTTCTGGTTGAACCATATAGATTTCTTCGTCAAGATCACCATTGAGGAAAGCGGTTTTTACATCCATTTGATGTAATTCCAAGTCATAATGTGCCACAAAGGCCAAAATAACTCTTATTGATACAAATTTCACTACAGGAGAAAATATCTCTTCAAAGTCAATACCCTCCATTTGGGTATATCCTTTTGCAACTAAACAAGCTTTGTATCTGTTAATCGATCCATCTGCTTTCCTCTTTATTTTGAGAATCCACTTATTCCCAATAGCCCTTCGGCCTGGAGGAAGATCGACTAAGTCCCAAACATGATTATGAATCATGGACTCCAGTTCTTCAACATTGCAGCTTTCCATTTTTCTCTAACTCTACATCCCAGTGCTTCCTCAATAGATTAAGGTTCGTTGTCGTCAATTGGAAGTGTAACCAATGCCTCATTCTCAATATCAAACCTCTTCTTAGGTTTGATCTTACGAACACTTTTCCGTAAGTTGGGATGTTGAGAAGTCAACTCATGACTCGGCATATCACTCCCACTCGGTTGACTAAACTCAGGTATCCCTTTTGACACATCTCTTGTTGATAATATCTCATTCTCCTCAAATAGAGGAACATTTTTATCAACATCACCTCTGATTGGGAACTCTGTTTCGAGAAAAGTCGCATCTCTCGAGTCTATTTCGGAGATGGTTCCATCTAGTTGCTCACCTATGAAAACATAACCTTTGGAGGTCCCATAATATCTTATAAAGATACATTTCTTATCCCTAGGTCCCAGTTTTCCATACTTGTGAGAACTATCATGAACATAAGCAGCTGACCCTCAGGGTCTCAAATTACTTAAATCTGGTTTTCTGCCTGTCCAACATTCATATAGGGTAGATGGAACTGACTTTGAAGGCACTTTGTTAAGTATATAGGCTACAGTTAATAATGCATCTCCCCAATAGGAGATTGGCAAATTAGCTTGCGCCATCATAGACTTAACCATTTCAAGAAGAGTCCTATTTCTTATTTCAGCTATCCCATTTTGCTATGGAGTTACAGGGATTGTCAGTTGTCTAATAATCCCTCTATCATTACATATTGTCTTGAACATATCAGACAAATACTCCCCTCCACGGTCAGTGCGTAAAGTCTTAACTTTACGTTCTGTTTGATTCTCAACTTCGTTCATATAACAAATGAAGCAATCTAATGCTTTAGATTTGTGAGAAATCAAATGCACATGACCGAACCTAGAGAAATCATCAATAAATGTAATGAAATAGGAAGCTCCATGTCTAGCCTTCACATTCATTGGACCACAAATATCCAAATGAATTAACTGCAATGTTGATTTAGATCTAATTGTCTTACCAAATGGTTTCCTAGTTGCTTTTCCAGCAAAACAATGCTCACATATAAACAATTGAATCTTAGCCCGAGTGCCCAATAAACCCTCTCTAGCCAACCGATTCATACGTTCTTGTCCTATGTGTCCTAATCTAGCATGCCAAACCTCATCAGTTATATATGCATCACTAGTTAAAGCAATGTTTGAAAAACAACCATCAATAGCATAATTGACATCTGATTCTACATCAAGAATCATAAAACCATTTGTTAAAAAATCATATCCGATTGACACTGAGTTAATCTTAAGTTCAACAAACTGACTGTAAAAATTAATACAATACCCTAAATCAAGAAGACACGTAACGGAAACAAGATTCCGTCGAATTTCAGGAGCATACAGGAAATCATGTAGAAATAAAACTCTACCACCACGGAGGTTAAGTTTACAAGTGCCGACTCCTTTGACTTCAACTCTTGCATTGTTTCCCACATAAATCCACTTGTTGCCAGCTGGTACCCAACGGTACTCAACAAATGTAACTCGTTCCCGAGCTACATGATTGGTTGCTCCCGAATCTATAATCCACAAAGGATAAGAACCAGCTAACAACACTGAACTAGCAACAAAATGCTCTTGAAAAGAAGACACGCTTGGATTTACCTTTTTCGGCTCAGTGCACTCCCGAGCGAAGTGACCCTTCTTGCCGCAGTTAAAACAAGTCAACTTGTTTTTAGGCTTCTTTCCAGCCTTCTTGACTATCTTCTTGATTGGGCCCTATCCCACACCAGCAGCTTCCCTCTTCTTTCCCTTTCCTTTCTTGAACCATTTCTTTTTCTTGGATTCATATGATCCAGCAGAACCTATAGCCACAGAGACTTGTCCAGAAATCCTTGCGGATTCAACTCTCTCCGCCTCCAATTCTACATAGAGTGAGACGTCAGTGAAAGTCTTAATACTCTCACTATGAGTTAAGGTCTGCTTCATGGTCTCCCAAGAATCAGGAAGTGAACGAATAACTGCTTAAACCTGTTGTTCATTAGTCAACTCATGACCAGTAGTTTTAAGCTCCCGAATCATGTTCGACATCTCCCTGAGATGTTGAACCATTGACACATTCAGACGCTTTTTGTAGCTGTCAAACTTGATTGTCAGCTGTCGTAACTTGCTCAAACTTACTCCACTGTATTTTTCTTTAAGGGCTACCCAGACTTCATGAGCCGTAAGATATGACTCATACTCAAAAGCTAGGTCATCTACCATTGAACTTATCAATATGCCCTTTGCAGTGGAGTCCTTTTTCTTCCATGCCTTATAGACATTAAGATCTCGTCTATGTTGTGCAGTGGGACCATCTACAGGTACTTCCATAACCTGATTTACAGTCTCTAGAACTTCTTGTTCCTCAAGTACATACTATATCCTGAGGTGCCAGATCTTATAGTTATCCCCATTAAGTTTTTCACCTTTGTTGAGTTCAGCTATTATGTTTTTGGTTGTCATAATCTATCATAAATAAACACATTATTTAGTATTCAGTGTATATTATATGTATGCAATTTATGATTGACTTAATATTACTTTGAGTTGGTTTACAAAATCAAGTAACAACTATGTTTTCACTCATTATTCGTATGACCAATTAAATTAATATTAATCAATTCTATTACATACATCCCAACAAATGAACTAATCATTTTTAATATCAAGAATTCTTTTAATTAAATGAACTAATCATTTAATATATCATGATTTCTTTAATTAAATGAACTAATCATTTAATTCATCATGAACTAATCATGCATCATGTCAAGCAAACAGCATAAATAAATGAACATATCATTAATATAAAATTATGCTGCATATTGTTAACATATAACTAACTGACATGAATGAAATTGACTAACTATTATTCATACAAAACGACAATAAAAATAACAGAACTTTAATAAACTAGATAGCCAACTACCACTCCCACTAGGACAGACACTAGTGCAGTGGCCAAAATAATCCCTCTCAGCCTGGATTTATTTGGGGTAATCACAGGTAGGACAACTTCAAGGTTCTCTATTGGATCCACAATTGGATCCTCTTCTGGTTCCTCCTCGATCATTTCCGGGTCCTCTTCGAACTCTTCCGGATCCTCTTCAATCATATGATGAAGCAGTTCTTCACATAATACAGAATATGTGACGCGTCCTTGATGACGCCCCCAAATATAGTCTGCTATCATCCTTGGATTTTCTGGCAATGAACGCATCAAATCTCATATCCTATAAATGTCCAAGACTAGAAACTCTTCTCGCTCAAGTTTCCAAAACAGATCATCAAGCCGTCCAATGTGTCCGTCGACTCCATAAGTAGAGTTATACTCTATCTCCTGAATCTCCTCCCTGAGCTGATTTCATCGCACTTCACGAAGAGTCAATGTGGTAATCATCCGTGCCATGTGAAAAGTCAGTACAAAACCGACTAACCAGTACAAAACCGACTAACCAGTACAAAATCAGCTTATTTCAATTTATACAGGCATAGTACCAACATAATAAATCAAGAAAAATAAATCTTCTCGATTTTCAGGAGTTTAAGTGTACAATTAGAACTAATCTATTGGTCAGCCCCATTGGATCAGTTGATTAGGGATTCAGATCCTAAGCTCGGTCCATTGTCCTTAATTAGAACTAATCTAATCAGACAGGGATTTTTGTACCTATTTTCTGTTACCTTTAATCTAAGTTCATTTCTATCAATTTCAGACTTATTGATCAAACTCATATCCATTTGATCAAACCAATGCCCATTGGTTTAAGTCCGACCAATTAGAACAAATCTAATTGTTTTGATAAAATCTGACCCAATAGAACAAATTTGGTAATTTGATCATATTTGGTCTAAGTCCAATTAATCAACCCAAATTGATTTCGGGTTTAGATCAAATTAGTTCGGTTAAACCAACTAATGATTTAAACTTAAACCAGGTCTAAATGGATCAAAATTACTCTAGACCATTTATCATAAATGACAAATTAATTGAACTTATTTCCAATTAATTACTGCATGCACCCAAATTAAAAATAATGCTACGGTAGGCAACATTAACTTGGTACAGTAGGCATGCATTAGCATATTTCGACGATGCATATATATATATATATATATAAACACATAAGCTTAAAAAAAATTCTGCATGAAAAAAAATCAAAACAAAAAAGTTTCATTTTTTTATTTAATTGCATGCGACATTTTCGCTCACGTTTTTTTTATTTGATTTATTTAAATCAAACTTTTCCTCATGTTACTGTACTTCGTTATTTCTTCGCATCCCCGTTTTCTCCGCCGCATACTGCCCACGTTCGCACGCCGCACACGCCGCGCATGCCACGCAACCACGACAGATACGGTCGTCGGCAGGCCACTGACGCATCGTTGACCAGCGAGAATACCTTCGCCGGCTCTAGTGAAAATCACGAAACCGTCGCGATTTTCCATCCTGGGCAACAGCGCTAACATTGGCAAAACGACTCGATCACTGAACTGCAACCCAGTCGCAAGTCTCTCTGTGACCTTATTGTCGGCAACCTCAGAGACAAACTTCGTTCCCTCAAAGCCTATGGTGTCGGCCATTGGGGAAGATCGCGACATGAATGCAATCTAGCCATGTGTTGGTAGCAGGCAACAAACTCCATTGGAGCAGCAGCAATGTGTCCTCCGGCGAGCGACTTTGTCGCTGACTACATCCCTCTTTCAAGATGTTGTCGTTGGCAAGCCTTTGTCGCGACACGGAGTCACCGGCCTTGGCTTTTCTTATAACACATCGGTCATGACTCGGTCACGATTTCAACGCAAGGTTTTAGGGATTTATCATGCATTTAGAAATAACACTGCTCTGATACCAATGTAGATAATTCTAAATGCATAAAAAAACGAATAAAATTAAAGCGGTAAAAACTTGCAGCGATCTCCTGCAGATCCGCAATTGGCAATGGAGAAACTCGCTGTCGGAAGAGCGATTACAAGATCGGAAAGCCCTCACGATTCCACGAACCAAATCCCACCGCCTCAGATGATCTCCTTCTTCTCTCTACGTTTCGCTCACAGCACGCACTTGCAGAGCCGGCCCTGGGCCAGGGCTACAACGGCACCTGCCCAGGGCCCAAAAAAATTTTAGGGGCCCATTTTATATGCACGTTATAGATATTACATACATATCTCTTAACGTTTTTTTTTCCTTACCTAATTTTTTATTTATAAATGTTATAGATATATATCTCTTACACCCTGTTTGGAAATAACTTAAGTCATGGAATTGAATTGAATTCCATTATGAATTGAATTCCATAAGGAATTGAATTCAATTCTCATGTTTGGAATGAATTGCAACTTAAGTTATGGAATTCTTATGTTTTACCATTTTATCCTTCTCTCTTTTTTCTTTTCTTTTTTTACAAAAAAGAGAGAATGAGGGCACAATAGACATAATATGGAGAATTGAATTCCCTATCTAAATCACACATAAAAAGGTGTGATTTACTTTTGCCTTGTTTGATGGAATTGGAATTGAATTCCATATCAATTCTTAGCTAAAAAATCATTCCAAAGCATGGAATTCAATTCCAATTATAAAAGGAATTGAATTCCATATCATTCTAAACAGGCTGTTAACGTTTTTTTTTTCTCTTAACTTATTTTTTATATCTCCATCCTTCGTCAAAACCCTCGCCGCTTTCGCCGAACGCTAGTCGCCAGCGATCTGAAGCGCCGATTCTCCTCGCCGCGCCCTTGCGATCACTGAAGCCCTCCTCGCCGCACCTTCCCTCTCTCGTTGTGACAACTATAGGCCCTCTCTGGCTCTCTCAAAGGTGCCGAAGCGACGAAGCCCTCTTCACAGCGCCTTCCCTCTCTCACTACGACGGCGACGGGTCTCTCAAAGGCGTGCCTTGTTACTTCACGCTTCTGTAAACCCTAAAAGGTCATCATCTTTGCCAAACCCTAAAAGATCAAAGTTGTTCTTACTAATCTTTGCTTTCTATTTTGATATCTCGGTTTCGATTAAAATGATCAAAGTTGTTCACGCTTCTCACTGATCTTTGCTTTCTCACTGATCAAAGTTGTTCTCACTGATCAAACTGCACTCTCTGTTTCTATTTTGAATTAAAGATAGGGCTTGTGCAATTATGTTCCCATAGGGCCAATTTTAACAATTAAGCATAACAGTGAGAACAATGGTATAGAATGTTAATAAAAAAAACAAACAATACATTAATTTGGTGAATAAAGAGTGCACAATTTTAAAAAAAATGCAGTAAATATTAATATTCATAATGTCTAATTGCATGTGCGGTATACTCTATGCAGATGTGGATATTGGAATCTACAACATATGGTATGATCAGTATGCAATGATAGGATTAAATAGTAGTTTCACAAGATTCTAGCTCAATTGAGATTGTAGTATATCTGTGTTATTGGACAAAAAAAATGATCACTCGTTTAAAAAAAAAATGATCCAGTTTGGTGAGGTTGACTTTAGTGTTATCTTCTTTTTTTTTGAAACTTTATTTTGCTACTGTTTTAATTATACGAATAAGGTCTTAACTCCTAAACAATTGAATTGTATTTTTTTTATAAACTTGCAGGATATCTGTGTAAGGTCTTATATAAGTGAATTTCGAATCAAAAGAAACATCTCCATATCAGGTTTTATTATTCTTTGTTTATTGCTTTTTGTTCATAATTATATGTTATCATGAAACAACTCTTTGGATATCAAAAAAGACAAAAAAAAAAGAAAAAAGAAGAAGAGATAGCCCAAAGCTTAAGAGGTTCATTAAATAAATATTTTGGTAAAACATCACATAACACAACAGAAAGCTTAGTTCATATTTTAACTAATGAATCCAATGTTAATGAAGATTTTGTTGAAAATAAGAATGATAAAAATAAAGAACTTGTGAGAAATGAAAGTGATGAGAACGAGAAATTTGTAGAAAATGATAACGAAGATAATACAGATTTTAATAATTTGGATGAAATTGAAATTGACACAACTAAAAATATTGATAAGTTTTGTGATGATGAGCATAAAAACAAATATCAATGTTCGACACCTAAATATGATTTGAACATATTTGATCCAAGAGTTTGGGATACTCTTGATACAAAAATGAGGGATTTACTTGTGGAAAGAGGTCCTAAAAAAGAAGATATTCTCAAGTTTCCTTTAGATAAAGAATCTCGACACTTTTCTCATACTTATTATGTTCAAATGTTATCAAATGGTGAGACTCGTGATCGAAAATGGTTAGTGTACTCGAAGGAGTTAGACAGAGTATTTTGTATTTGTTGTAAGTTGTTTAAAGTAATACACACCAAAAGTAATTTAGCAACAGAAGGAATTAATGACTGGAAACATTTAGGCGACAAACTTAAACAACATGAAAATAGTGTTGAACACCTCACTAATCTAAGAGCTTTTGTTGAACTACAAATGAGATTAAAGAAAACAATGACAATTGATAAGGAAATACAAGAACAAATTAAAAAGGATACAAAACATTGGAAACACATTATGCTAAGAATAGTTGTTGTAGTCAAATGTCTTGCTATACATAATTTGGCATTTCGTGGTACACACGACAAAATTTATGAAGATGGTAATGGTAATTTTTTGGATCTACTTGAAATGATTGCAGATTTTGATCCAATAATGCAAGAACATTTTCGACTCATTCAAGATAAAAAGATTCATTATCATTATCTTAGTCATAAAATTCAAAACGAGTTAATATCTATTCTAACCTCCAAAGTCAAGAATGCAATAATTAAAAAAGTAAAAGATGCAAAATATTTTTCAATAATTCTTGATTGTACACCGGATGCAAGTCACAAAGAACAAATGACTCTCATATTAAGATGTGTAGATGTTTCAGAGACTCCAATTAAAATAGAAGAGTATTTCTTAGAATTTATAAATGTAGAAGATACAACTGGTTTAGGTCTTTTTAATGAATTGAAAATTGTTTTACAATCTTTAGAACTTGATATTGATAATGTGAGAGGGCAAGGTTATGATAATGGATCTAATATGAAAGGAAAAAATCAAGGTGTGCAAAGAACATTGCTTGACATTAATCCTAGAGCATTTTACATGTCATGTGGTTATCATTCTCTTAACTTAGTTGTTTGTGACATGGCAAATTCTTGTGCTAAAGCAAAATCATTTTTTGGAGCATGTCAATGTATGTACACCATGTTCTCTAATTCAACAAAAAGATGGAATGTTTTGCTTGAATATATTGATGGATTAACTTTAAAATCATTGTCAACTACAAATGGGAAAGTCATATTGAAACAGTCAAAGCAATACTATCTCAAGCTTCCCAAATTAGAGAAGCTTTGTTCAAATTAGCAGAAATAAGTGAAGATAGCAAATTAAGTAGAGATGCTGAAACGTTAGCATCTGGTGAACTTTCAAGTTTTGAATTTATATTAAGCCTTGTTATTTGGCATGATATTTTGCATAAAATTAACTTAGTTAGTAAAAAATTACAGTCAGAGGATATGCATCTTGATGTTGCTGTAAAACAATTGGCCGGTCTTGTTTCTTTTTTTGAAAAATATAGAGAAAATGGTTTTGCTTTAGCTATGGTTGATGCAAAAAAAAATAGCATTTAATATGAAATTTGAGCTTATATTTCCTACAAAATGTAAAATTAGTAGAAAAAGACATTTTGATGAGATTGGTAATACTGAAAGGGAAAATCAATCACTGGAAGAGTCTTTTCGAACAGATTATTTTATCTTAGTAGTCGATATTGCTCTTGGGTAATTGAAAAGTAGGTTTGAATAGTTGCAATATTTTGAATCTATATTTTGGTTCTTGTATGATGTTGCAAAATTAGTTTCAATGGATGATGATGAATTGATAAGTTCTTGTGTAAATCTTGAAAATACTTTAAAAAATGATAACACTTCTGATATTGATGCAAAATATATGTTTTCAGAATTACAAGTTTTGCAAGTAATGTTACCAAGTGAATCTTATGAAACAAATAAAAATGGTCTTCCATTCAAATATTAGAGTTTTTAAAACAATGGATATATTTCCAAATGTGATGATTGCTTATAGGATATTATTGACAATACCCGTGAAAGTGGCATCTGCTGAAAGAAATTTTTCAAAATTAAAATTAATAAAATCTTATTTACGGACCACAATGACTCAAGATAGACTAAATGGATTAGCAATTTTATGCATTGAAAAAAATATTTTGGAAAATATCGAATATGATGATATTATTGATGATTAAGCCTTTAAAAGTGCATCACGAAGACACTTTAAATGAGTTGTCTCTGTTTGTCTTAGTGATTCTTCTACACTTGCTAGTTTTGTAGTAGTATGTACACTTTTTGGACCTACATTTCCTGGAACTTATGACAAAGATTGAGGGATATACACCTTATTTTACCCCGTATGTCTAATATCCTTAGTTTCATTTTTTTATGCTTTTGTTTGAAGTGTTTGCTTACATGAATTGATTTGCTGTTAGGAATTGTCCTTAGCCAATAGCAATATCTTAATACCTTTGCTTTTCCTATCCTTAGCCAATATGCATATTGCTGCCACTAGAATGCAAAAGGTATTAATTAATTAATTATTTTTTTTATGTTTGTCAGATTACTCAAGTCAGTACTTTGTATTGATTCCCTCGGTTCTTTTTTATTGTTTCAGTCTCAACTAAGTTGCCTCTTGAATTTCCTGATGGAACAACTCCAGTAACATGCTAGGTTTGCATATATGATGATTCTTCATATAGTGAGGTTGATGTAGGATCTAACATATATGATGATTCTTCATATAGTAAGGTTGACGTAGGATCACTTTTAAACCAAGCTATAGTCCCTCCATTGCCTGCTGATAGTCTATACATGGAAGAAGTGCACGCTAAGGTTAATATGTGGTATTAGTTGGACCCTCTTCTATTTGATATTGCTTCTAAATGATGCTTCCAGAACATCAATAACATGTTATTACTTAAGTTTCTTGTTTTAACTTTATTTGTGTGATTCAACATTCCACCACCACCGGTGGCATTCATTTCTTTGTTGAATATGTGGATTGAAAAGATGTAAAAATTCTAAATATTGATCCATTTTTGTAAATTCCCTAAAAATGAGCTTTCTTTTTATTCCTTGTCTGTAGCTTGGAGAGGAATTATGGTTCAATGTTGGAGGTCAGCATATTCCTTTTGGTGCATCACCACAGGTAAGTTTGTTTTTCCTTTCTCTAGTTATGGTATGCTTCCTTAAATTATCTCCCATCATCTCTAGTGGAAATATTGCTGTTATATATTTAGTAGTCACTTCTTTCTGACATGCTTCTACACATCTCTATTTTCCTCAATAAATTACAAAATTTTATCACAGTTTCATCCAAATGTGTTTTCACGACCTACAAATTCTTATGATATTTGTAGGATATCTGGACTGAACTTGGACTTCCTTGTGGAATCTATCAGAAGCAAATAATTCTACCGTTCAGATATCTTTTTCTTGTGCTTTACTATTTTGAACTCCTGAGTAATACTTTATAGGGACTAGTATTTAGATTTTAATCTTAACCTGAATAAATTGTTTAAGTTTTAGTGAAAAGATAAAATTGGAGCATAATTAATAGTTCTGCCCAGGGCCTTTAAACAATCAGGACCGGCTCTGCGCACTTGCACTCTTTTGCACACCCTTGAATGATGCTTGGACGTACTATTTATAGGGGAAATGACCTAGGGGCATGATGGTCTTTTCCATCAAAAGTAGTGGGGAATGTGGGCATGTTCCCACGTCCCCACTCTCCTCATTTCCTACACTTGCTCCCGTAGAAACTCGGCCATGAAAACGCAGTCGAGCAGCATTATCTCCACGAACTCATAGCTGCTCATGCTGATCTGCTCCGAGTAGGCACAACGTAAATTCGACTCCCAGTACCTGAATTTCCTGACCAAGCGCCGCACTAAATTCACGTCCACGGAGCTCCCGAAAAAGTTGCTCGCATAGGTCAATTTGATCCGTTCATCCGTTGCTCGAAAGCGTTGCTTTTCACGGTGGTAGGGGCCGAGGAAGACCATCTTTGGTTCAAAAGAATCGACACTGGTTCTGCGGATGTTCTCAGGAACTCGAGAGATCGTCACCTGGATGCCTTCCTTCGGTTTGTCTGAGGCCGATCTCAGCTTCTCCATGAAATTCTCCGGCAATTCGAACAAGATTGGCATCTCTCATATATAGTTAAACAACAAGAGACGATTGCAGGCTTGTAGCTCTGAATTCCAAGAAATTAAGCAAACTTAAATAGTTCGTATCAGACTAAATATGAATATGCAAAAACTAACCAAGAAGAAAAAAGAGACGATTATGAAGAACTAAAGGCAGGCAAACAAGGATGATTAAACCTGCCACGCTCACTCTTGGGAAAGTGACGGTGCTTTTGTGGGTGCGAAGTAAAAATGTGAGGTAACGAGATTTTTTATTGAAATGAGAATTGCTACAACACTCTTTTATAATTTCTTTCTCAATATCTTTTTTTAGCTAGCGGCATGTCATTCATATTATCACTTAGATATTCATAATTTGATCTTCAATTATGATAAATTTATAAGAATTTTTTTTTAAAATGAGACATGTATCTAAAGGATATTAGGTTTCTTGGTTGTTCACGCGAGCACTTGTTGATTTACTCTGATGATTGATAGAAAAATTTAGTAAGATCGGATCAATCACCCACGCTCGACTTTTCCTATTTATAATGAACAATGGAAAATGACACATTATTTAGGGAGCAGATCTCCTGGTCCAAAAAAAAAGTGGACTAGGGGATGGAGGCAGGATCTCCTGGACCACTTTTTGTGGTCCAGGGGATGTGTCACTCGTATTTGCGGTCATATCGTGGTCGCGATCCAACCGCAAATAGTTGTGATCCCTTCCTGGGTTCACCGTCCCCACCAGACTATAGTTTTTGTTCGGAGCGAGCGGCCGGAGGTCGCCCGGAGGACACCCTCGCTCGGCGCACAATAACCTGGCCACTTATCCACCACCGGAGGCCTCCGGCCACCCTCTCCGAACAAAAACTATAACCTGGTGGGGACGGTGAACCCAAGAAGGGATCGCAATCATTTACGATCGGATTGCGATCATGATTCGACTGCAAATTCGAATGGCACATCCCCTGGACCACAAAAAAGTGGTCCAGGAGATTTGTGCTCTAGGGGATGGATCACTCCCAATTGCGGTCGGATCGTGAGTGTAATCTGGCCGTAATTGGCTATGATCCCTCTCGAGTTCATTCTCCTCATCAAATTATAGTTTAGGTTAGAGTGGACTACCGGAAGCCGTCCGAAGGCTATCAAAAGAGATCAAATCCTCTGTCCCCAAATTTCTCTGTCCCCGTGTCCCCTTGTCGATCGAACGCACCAGATTACATCTCAAGGATACCTTGCATATCACGAGGATACTGCACACATCTTAAAGATGTCATGATGTCTTGAGATATAATCTGGTCCGTCCGATCGGCATGGGACACGGGGACAGAAAAATTTGGGGACAGAAGATTTGATCTGCTATCAAAAGTAGGCAAGTGTACAGGTTACGGGGTGCTAAGCGAGGGTGACTTTCGGCCGTTCGCTCCAAATCGAATTATAATATGATGGGGATGATAAATTTAGAGAGAAATTACAACTAATTATGATCATATTATAATTATGATCCAATTATAATTAAAAATCATCCATTCTCTAATCCATTTTTTGTTTAACTTCATACTACTCAACCATATTAACTTCTGGAAAGTTTCCATACTATCTTCAATTCCTATACTTTAACCAGTAATTGTAATTCTTCGTTTCTCAAAACTCGACCCTGCAGTTCTAAATTTTGATTGGTAAGTCATTGATTACAAATTAATATTATTCAATAACCTTGACTTCCATTTTTCTTGTTTCTTAAATCATTTATTATTGGCCTGGGACTAGAGTACCATGGTAGAATATTTAGGGTAAAATATCATCTAGATATTTATGATTCGATTTTTAATTATAATATATTTATAAAAAATTTTCCTATAAATAAGGAGACGTAATCAAAAGATGCTGGGCTTTGAGCTAATTACTGCGTGTACTTTTCGATTTATCCTGATAACTACAGTAGAACATACAGATTGTCACTCAAGCACCTGTAATTCGATTCTCAACTATAATATATTTACAAAAAAAAAAATCTCTAAATGAAAGGTACAATCAAATAATGTCGAACCGATTACTTTACGGATAGTCAATGAGACTAATTAAAATTATCAATTTTTTTAAATCACTTATTATGAAAAAAAAAACATACATAATATAGATCCAATCGATCAGTTCGTTGATTTATCATAGTTGATTTACTATCGTCGATCATTGATTTAATTATTATGATTATTAAATTATGTCTACGGATGTTCACATACTTTATCAGGTTAATTAGCTTAATCTTTTAATAAGAAAATTAAGTAAAGGTAAAGATAAACTTTTTCTTCTTAAAATTATATTATCTTATTTAAGATTATTAAGAATTATTTCTCACAATATAATGACCTATAAAATTTAAAAAGTAACACATCAAATTTTTAAATTTTGATATCTTTTTAAAACTACCTAATAGAAAGAAGATCTCTAGAAGATAAAGCACTATTTAAACTATTTAGCCATGAGACATAGTCAAGTAGATTATCATATTCTAAATTTATAGAATGAAATAAGGATTGATTTTCAACAAAGTCAACAGAAATATCCTCATATATGGTTACTTGCTTTAATTTCTTAATTTACTTCTTCTAATAATATAAAATAATCATGAAAGATTGTCAAAGTGACGGATTTTATCATTTTATAGAACTATTTAAACTATTTAAAAGAGAAGAAGTTAAAAAGATAAAATACTATTTAAGAATTAAGTGATTTCAACAACATTTATAAGAATAAAGGAAATATCATCAAACGTTACTTTGAAAAGTGCATCTCCTTTAAATCCCTTTTTCTTTTAGCACAATTGTTTTCATTTTGTTTGTTGGATAAATTCATACATTAGAATCTGCTTATCTTAATTGTTTAATAGAGAGATGATTCTGAGTGTACTAAGTACATAATTTATATTTGGATGAGAAAGACAAGATTCAAAGTATAAAAATTTTGACAACATATTTTGGAAGACAAACTTCAAACTAAAAATTTTGCGTTTGAGATAAATGCTCAATGGTTTAAATACACATTTATATTCAAAACAAACTTTTAATAGATTTAAAAAATAAACAACTAAAAACTCAAATACCTAAAAGATTAAATATTCAATAGACACAAAAGGAATTTAGCTTTTTACCAAACAATATAGATGATTATATATCTAATTTTAGAAATGTCCAAACAACATACTCTCTTTCGTTTTTTATTTTTGTCTTTCCTCTCTCTTTCGTTTTACCAAACAATATAGATGATTATGTATTGTATTGCTGATTTTTCGAAATCAGCGACATAAAATCAGAGACACTTGTGCTGCTAACTTTTCGAAATCAGCAATATAATTATGTTGTTGACTTTATACCATTGAAAAATTAGTAATACAATGTTGCTAATTTTTGAAGGTGTTGCTTATTTTCATAAATCAATAATGCAGTGTTACTAATTTTTTAAAATCAACAACACAAAAAATCTTGCAAATCATTACATTGTTGATGATTTTCATAAATCAGCAACATAATATTACTAATTTTTAACTGTGATTAAACCACGGGATACATATTATATCAAATTGAAACTCATTTAGAGATCTTCGATTTGATATATTGTGCATCATATGATTAAATTTGAATCAAAAGTTATCACTTCTCAAAATTTACCCAGCATACATGTAGCAGCTACGAAATCATAGCTACTACAACTACAAATTTAACTTTAAGAGATTACAACTTTTGACTCAGATTTAACCACGAGACGCACAATATATCAAATCGAAGATCTCTGAACGAGCTTCAATTTGATATATTATACATCCTGTAGTTCAATTCGAATCAAAAGTTATTACCTCTAAAAATTATGTTGCAAGTCTTTTGAAGATCAACAATATGTTGTAGCAGATACGAAATCGTACCTGCTACAACTATAAGTTATGACTCTAAGAGGACATTGTTGGTGTAGGTAAGCCGACAAGAGGTGAGTAAATTGCTTATAAAAAAATAAAATTAAACTTTTCCCGATCTCTCAACTCAGATTGGTAACACAATAAATTAAACATAAAAATGAATAACTAGAAGAAAGAAGTAAGAAGGCCAAAAATTAACTTGGTTATAACCTAAGTGGTCGTTAATCCAAGGCTCTGAAAATGCTCCACTAGAATTCTCCTTCGTTGCAGGCGGAAAAGCCTCTTACAAAAATTGATAGCTCAAAAGAAAGACTATCAAATAGTACAAGACTTGTTGGTCAAGTTATTGTTGAATTCCTAAGTCCAAGGATCTTTTTATAGTCCCTAGAAAATGTTATCCGCAGCTCGAAGCCACCTTGAAGTGGTCCAAGGCGCCTTTCATCAGATAGATTTTATCCACTGAGGATAAAATTTTATACTCAGATAACGGCTAATAAAGGCATCTTCCATAGCCTGGAAGGCGCCTTCCATGAAGCATTGAAGGCGTCTTCCATGGGCTGGAAGGCGCCTTCCACAAGGCAAACTAGGCTGGTCTTCATGTGGATGATGCTCCAATTATCCACAGTTGAGCTCACCCGAACTCAACTCCGACCTTCTCTTCGAGCAGACTTCCTCCCTGCCTTCTCATCCCTAGAACGTCGTGCACATCTTATTCATCCACCAGTGTACTCTTCAACAGTACCTCATCCCTTGGATGCACCAAGCTCCGGCACTAGGGGGCCGCTAAGGTAGCGAATCTACCTTTTTTGGATGCACCAAGCTCGTCGGCTCCTTTCCCGTGTCATCCTTCTCGCTAGCTGCGTCTTCCGCTCGATTTCTTGTGTTCCTAAGTTCCTACACACTCAGACATAAGGATCAAATACAGACATGACCTAACTTAATTTGGTTGATCACTTTAAAACTACCATAGAGTACTTACAAACTCTCCTTTTTTTATATGCATCAACCCAAGTTAATAACATGATTATATAATGTAAAGTGAAAATATAACAAAAAGTTGCAATACAACCAAGTTAAGTACAAGGATAAGAATTCTAAAATTTCAAAATAAAAAAAATTAAAAAAATAAAATAAATAGTTATACAAATTTTACAATAATTTTCTAGGATACATTACAAGAATTACTAGTTAATTAATATTTTTCAGGATTAATTGTTAAAAAATATTCTATTTTTACTAATTAATCTTTAATTTTCATAAAAATAATTTTAAAATAACTTTCTAATTTCAAAAAATACTAAAAAATTTTGTCAAAATTCAGAATAATCTATATCAATAGAAAATTTTGCATAGAAAAAAAATATCGAATAGAATTGATTTAATTTATCAAAACAATCAAATTTTTTAAGATAAATCTTAAAAAATATATTTTTCAACTCTAAAAATTCTACTAATTTTCCTAGATATGGAAAATAAATTTTCAAATATTAGAAAAATCAAAGTTTCCGAATTTCTATTTTTCTAAATTTTTAATATTAAAAATTATATTTTTCGTAAAATAATTTAGATAATATTTGAATAAAATTAAAAAATTTTATTAAGATAGATAATATCATGTTTTATCACAAAAAAAATAAAAATTTTCAAAAATAAGTCTGATAATTATTTTAAATTTTTTAAATACCATTTTTATTAATAAATTCATAGAAAATAACTTAACGATCAAAAAAATTTTAAAAATATTTCTTTTGATAGAGAATATTATATGTTATCATAAAAATCAAATTTTCAAAACATAAGTCTGCATAATAATTTTAAATTTCAAAATATAATTTCCATTGATAATTTCATAGAAAATAACTCAACGAAAAAAATTTTAAAAAAATTTCCTTAACAGTAATACTGTTGTTCTATAAGTATAAACATTTTGAATACGAAATTTGAATAAAAAAATTTACTTTGAAAAATATTTTTTTAATTCAAACAATTTTTATCCTAATAATTAAAAAAATAGGAATTTAATCTAAAAAAATATTTTGAAACCCAATATAGGTTTCTACTTATTGGGTTTACTAAAAATTTTATAGGTACATAATTTCTAGGGATTTTCCTAATTTATCCTTAGAGATTTCTGAATTACTAGTTAATTCTATCATAATTTTTTTATTTTGATTCTCGAAACATATTTGAATTCAAACATACATAGTTATTGATGGATCGAAAGCGCTAGAGGGGGGGTGAATAGCGCTCGTGGCTATTTCTTTTTCGAAATCGTAAGTCGTACGAGAAACTAATAGAGTAATAAGCAGCGGAATAAAGACAGTCAAACACAGAGACACAGGGAATTACTTCGTTCGGAGCCTAAGGCAACTCCTACTCGAAGGCCCGCGATCCTTGATCGTTTCCGGTGGGCAACAACTATAATATCGTGAATAAGTACAAGGAAATAAGTACAACTGGAATTGAAACAATACCGACAACAAAGTAATAACTGAAGCTTCGGGTCGTCGGCGACTGTAACAGCACTTTAGAGTCGTTTCTTGAGCAGCACACAGCAGAAGGAAAGCTTGTCAAATCGGTTGTCTTTGGCTGCACCCTCGACCCTCCTTTTATATGAGGTTCCGGGCGCCTGGAGTGTGACGTGGCCAGTCAACCAGGTTGCTCCACGTGGCGAAGTCGCGCAGGGGATAATATTTGGTCCCGGGCGCCCGGATCCATCCCGGGCGCCCGGACCACCTTTTTCCAGCAGGTTCCTCACCTGCAAACAAAGGTTAGTCCGAGCAAAATACCCTGCAAGACAGTGTTAGAATCTGATAAAACACAGTAAGGAATAACTGACAGTTTTCGGACTGTCCGAGTCTGACTTCGGATTTCCTACCGGAAACCCTAGGTCGACCCGACGCCTACTGTTCCCTCTACGGGGAACGCGTCCTCACCTACTCCACTCAGGAGATTTACCTGATGCCAGTCCGGTCCTCCAGACCGACTGGACTTTTCGCGTAGGGTTACCACCCCCTAGGACCTAGGGTTACCGCCCCCTAGGGTTTTTCTCCACCTAGGGTTACCACCCCCTAGGACCTAAGGTTGTCGCCCCTTAGGGTTTTCCTCCACCTAGGGTTACCGCCCCCTAGGATCTAAGGTTGCCGCCCCTTAGGATTTTCCTCCACCTAGGGTTACCGCCCCCTAGGACCTAAGGTTACCACCCCCTAGGATCTAAGGTTGCCGCCCCTTAGGATTTTCCCTCACCTAGGGTTACCGCCCCCTAGGACCTAAGGTTACCACCCCTTAGGATTTTCCCTTTGCCTAACCGCAGCTAGGACTTTCCTGAAACACTTATTCAACATGTTAGATCACCATAAACCTTAACTTTGAATCCTTTGCCATTATCAAAACTCAGGTTCGATCGTCGGATGCTTCCTGCACCAACAATCTCCCCTTTTTTGATAATGGCAACCGAAATTCAATGTTAAGTAAAAAATATGCAGTTATGTATAAGCACAAGAAACAAGATAAGCAAGATAAGCATAAACATAGCTCCCCCTTAATATAAGTTATTATTCTCTTTGAATTTTTTACTAATAGTCATAGCTCCCCCTTAATACAAGCTCCCTTTAAAATATTTTCTTTGAATTTCTCTACTCTCCCCCTTTGTCATATATCAAAAAAGAGCTAATTTTGAAAAACTTAACTTTTCAAGACAGAATTTAGCAGAAAACATTTTAACTTAGGCAAGGAGCAAGTGAAAGGCAACACCTTAGAATAGCAACATTTTTCAAAATTGATTTTGCTTGAAGAGATTTTGTGATATAGCAAAAAGGATCTCTTTTTAACTTAGTATATTTTGAGGAGTTTCCAAAATTTTCACAGAAAAATTTTCAAAACACAATTTTCAACTTCAGAAATTTTCCGGGAAAAAAAAAATATTCAGGTTTTTAAAAAAAATTTCCAAGGAAAATTTTCAACATCAAGAAGTTAATTGCAACTTTAAAAAAAAAAATTTCAAACTTTAAGGATTTTTCTAACTTAAGAAAAAAAATTTTAACTTAACGAATCTTCGAAAAAAGTTTCAGCTTAAACAAAATTCCAAAAAAAAATTTCAAAATAGGGGACACTTGAAAGTTTTTAAATTTGGAGAAGTTTTTTGAAAAGCTGCTTAAGAGAAATGAATTTCAAAGATACTTAAGGCAAAGGAGAAGCGATAACCTTAGTGTTTAATAGTTTACAAATTTTGTTTTAGTAAGGTATCAGAGCCCTAAGGTCCAAGCATGAGTCAAGATTGGTTTTGATCAGGTGTCAGATCCCTTAAATATAGACATGCTTAAACTTTAATATTGCCTCTAGAGAACATCTTGCCAATTAGCTAAGTTTAGAAAATAATTTAACTAAGTTTAGTTAGGGAAAACGTAATTAAGTACTTAGTTTTGAAAACATAGAGGAGTTATAATTTGAAGGTCAAGTCATAAATAATTTTAATTTTAAAGCTAAAAAATAGCTTGAATTTTCGAAGATATACCAAAAATAGTTTTTAATTTTGAGGTCAAGTCAAAGTTTTTTTAAAGAAAAATTAATTTTAAAACCGACTCAAAATCACTCCCCCTTAATTAATGCCTTAATAAATTTTTGAGTTCAGGAGTTCAGGAGTTCAAGCGTGAGAGGTTAAAAAATTATTTTCCTAATTTTCCATCTCACTTATTCTAGATTAACAAGCATGTTTAGCATATGAGTTAGTGTGAGATGGAGCAACATTGAAAATATCAGTTAGAATTCCAAATAGGTGACCATTATTTTGAAGATTAAAAATTAATTGAGTTTAGAATTTCAAAGAATTTAATAACTTCTAAAAAGGGTTTTGAAATTAATTTTTCAGAGGATATTTCAAATGATTTTTCAAATAATTTTTGAAATAATTTTGAAATTAATTTTTCATGGGATTTTTCAAATGATTTTGAAGTTAAGTTTAAAAGATTTTTGAAATAATTTTGAGATTGAGTTTAAAAAAATTTTGAAATAATTTTGAGATTGAGTTTAAAGGATTTTTGAAATAATTTTGAGATTGAGTTTAAAGGATTTTTGAAATAATTTTGAAATTGAGTTTAAAAGATTTTTCAAATAATTTTGAAGTTAAGTTTAAAAGATTTTTGAAATAATTTTGAAGTATTTTTATCTCTTTCTTTGAATTTGAATTATTTTAGCTCCCCCTGGATCATAGCCTCGATAAGGTCTATTGAGGTAATGTATTTGATATTTAGGGACCCAATATTGTCCAAGTCCAACTTGATTGATCAGGTTGGACTTGGCAACCCATGCTTGGACCACTTTTCTATTTGGTTTGTTTATTAAGGATAGGTAAGATTTATATTTCTTTTTATATCCTAGTCCAGTTCGATTGTAGATTGCCCTTTGTGTTCCAAGAATTAAGTCAAGATTCTTGGATCCTAAGGAAAATCGTTCTAGGGTAGTTTTCAAATCCTTTACCTGACTTTTCAGATTGGAATTCTCTTCCTCAAGTTTTTGAACTTGAGTTGAGGTTCCAGTCTGAACTTGATCAGTTAAGAATTCGTTGTTTGGCGTTTCTTTAAGGAGTGTTACATCCTTTAGAAGTGCTTTGATTCGAATCTTGGACTTAGCTACTTTATGCATTAAATAATTAATTAAGCTATATAAACGATTTTTACTTACAGAGGGGTTCGGTCCTTCGGAAACGGATGCGGATTCGTGGCTTCTCTCGGACTCGGCTTCCGATTCGTCCTCACTTCCGGATCCGTTGGTGTAGTCCCGGGCTGTCAAGGCGAGAAAGTTCGTCTGTACTAGTTCTTCGTCGTCGGATTCCTCGGAGGAAGACTCGTCCCATGTTGCCTTCAGTGCTTTCTTCGTCTTGCTTGTTCCTGCAAATAACGCAACACCTTCCTCGGCCGGACTAGTATTAGTCTGCTCAAATAATTTATTTATTAAAACATGGTTACCTGTTTTTGTATCAGGAATACCTTCGTGTAACTCAATCAGATTCTCCCACAGCTCCTTGGCACTTGAGAATGGGCCGGCGCAATTCAGCTCCTTATTCGTTAAGCCACACTGAAGTGTATACGTTGCTTTTGCATTTGCTTCTACCTTTTTGATAAGGTTCGCGTCCCAGTTCTCGTACGGTAGTGGCTTGCCGGCGCCGTTAGTTGGCAGTTGAAGTCCAGTTTTGACGATCATCCAGACTTCAAAGTGAGTCTGGAGATACGCCTCCATTCGACCTTTCCAGTACCCGAAGTCGTCTCCGGTGAATAGCGGAGGGCGGGCAGTACTGTAGCCTTCTTGAAGGGCCATTTCAGTTTTACCTAAAGCGAAAAACAACCAAAAAGGAATGTCCCAGGACTTGGTCCTGGCTTAGTAGTGCGGTAGAAAAGAAAAGAATCACGAACTCGGGTGGTGTTGCACCAATTCCGAGAAAAATCGATTCGAGGAAAAAAAGAATTAGAATATAGCTATGAGGCTAAATTCTAATTGACTCCGAAAATAAAAAAATACCATGAAAAAGTATTTTGAATGGTGGTTGCACCGATTCAAAATGACCCCGCTCTGATACCAATTGATGGATCGAAAGCGCTAGAGGGGGGGTGAATAGCGCTCGTGGCTATTTCTTTTTCGAAATCGTAAGTCGTACGAGAAACTAATAGAGTAATAAGCAGCGGAATAAAGACAATCAAACACAGAGACACAAGGAATTACTTCGTTCGGAGCCTAAGGCGACTCCTACTCGAAGGCCCGCGATCCTTGATCGCTTCCGGTGGGCAACAACTATAATATCGTGAATAAGTACAAGGAAATAAGTACAACTGGAATTGAAACAATACCGACAACAAAGTAATAACTGAAGCTTCGGGTCGTCGGCGACTGTAACAGCACTTTAGAGTCGTTTCTTGAACAGCACACAGCAGAAGGAAAGCTTGTCAAATCGGTTGTCTTTGGCTGCACCCTCGACCCTCCTTTTATATGAGGTTCCGGGCGCCTGGGACCTTTCCGGGCGCCTGGAGTGTGACGTGGCCAGTCAACCAGGTTGCTCCACGTGGCGAAGTCGCGCAGGGGATAATATTTGGTCCCGGGCGCCCGGATCCATCCCGGGCGCCCGGACCACCTTTTTCCAGCAGGTTCCTCACCTGCAAACAAAGGTTAGTCCGAGCAAAATACCCTGTAAGACAGTGTTAGAATCTGATAAAACACAGTAAGGAATAACTGACAGTTTTCGGCCTGTCCGAGTCTGACTTCGGATTTCCTACCGGAAACCCTAGGTCGACCCGACGCCTACTGTTCCCTCTACGGGGAACGCGTCCTCACCTACTCCACTCAGGAGATTTACCTGATGTCAGTCCGGTCCTCCAGACCGACTGGACTTTTCGCCTAGGGTTACCACCCCCTAGGACCTAGGGTTACCACCCCCTAGGACCTAGGGTTACCGCCCCCTAGGATTTTTCTCCACCTAGGGTTACCACCCCCTATGACCTAAGGTTGACGCCCCTTAGGGTTTTCCTCCACCTAGGGTTACCGCCCCCTAGGACCTAAGGTTGCCGCCCCTTAGGATTTTCCTCCACCTAGGGTTACCGCCCCCTAGGACCTAAGGTTACCACCCCTTAGGATTTTCCCTCACCTAGGGTTACCGCCCCCTAGGATCTAAGGTTACCACCCCTTAGGATTTTCCCTTTGCCTAACCGCAGCTAGGACTTTCCTGAAACACTTATTCAACATGTTAGATCACCATAAACCTTAACTTTGAATCCTTTGCCATTATCAAAACTCAGGTTCGATCGTCGGATGCTTCCTGCACCAACAGTTATTTTCTAGTTTTTCTATTTATGCTTTCAATTTTTCAATCCACTCTTAGATTATCATACATTTTTAAGGGGCATGAATTGGTTAAGGTCCCTCCTCCGTGTTGACCCTGGGACGGGTTGGCGAGGGCTCTGGGGGCGAGCGTATTCGCCTTTGCCACAATGAATTGGTTAAGGTCATATTTATCTTAGCATTTTCTTTTTCTAGTTTGACTATATTCTTAGAAAGTATCTTGATCAATTAAAATGACTTTTCAAGAGGTAGGGCACATACCTCACTTACCTCGTGTTCTGATGCTCCCCCTTCATTGTAGCTTTCTTCTGAGGATCCTTCCCCTTCATCGATGTTCATCTCTAAGCTGCTTTCATCTTCTCCTTGATGTCCGCCAATAGGGCTGGTCCGGCGTATTCCTTCTGACTCCGATGATGACTCATTTCATGTTGCTTTCAAGTTTTTGTGCCTTGATTTAGCTGGCTCTTTCTTCTCCTTCATCTTCAGCTTTGGGCAATCATCTCTGAGTTTATTGTGACATCAATTTGGAGAGCTACCAAATTTTGGCGCCATTATCGGGGAAACGCTGCTAGTATTATTTGTTGTTTTGGTGTGAATAATTTCTTTCTTTTTCTCAGCTGTAGTTTACTGATTTTATTGAATATATACTGAATTTTGATTGTTGAATTGCATGCTTGACTAGGTCTTCCTTTGCAACATTGCTTGAACTTGACCCGGAGATTGAGAGAACCTTTTGGGCCTTGAGGAGACAAGCTAGATCAGCAAGAACTCTTGTGAGCAAAATTCAGAGATGGATAATCAGATAACAGAAGGCGATCGAACAATGAAAGAGCTTGCAGCTCCAGATGTGGCTTATAAGTACTCATGCATCACTTATCCAGATTTGGCAGGAGATTTTGAACTTAAACCAGGACTTATTCATCTGCTTCCCAAATTTCAAGGCTTATCAGGAGAGGATCCCAACCGGCATCTACATGAATTCCATGTGGTTTGTTCTACCATGAAACCACAGGGGATCTTAGATGAAGACATTAAGTTGAGGGCTTTTCCATTCTCTTTGATGGGAGCAACTAAAGACTGGTTATATTGCCTTCCAGCTGGATATATTGTCTCGAACTCATAATGGGACAGCTCTCTACTATGACCTTAGCATCTACCCTGCTTGGTGACATCCAGACAGCTCAGGAGCAGGATCCTGAAATTCAGAAAATCAAGCAAGGGTTAGTAGAATCAGAAAGTGGAGAATTCAGAATAGCTGATAGTGGGGCAGTATATTTCGGTGACAGACTATGTGTTCCGGATCAGGGGGAACTACGCAGGAAGATTCTAGATGAGGCTCACAGGACTCCTTATACGATGCATCCCGACTTCACCAAAATGTACCAAGACCTGAAGAGACGTTTTTGGTGGCCTGGGATGAAGAGAGATAACGCTAGATATGTTAGCACCTGTCTAACATGTCAGAGGGTCAAGGCAGAGCATCAGAAACCAGGAGGAGTTCTGCAGCCGATTCAGATCCCAGAATGGAAGTGGAAAGATATTTCTATGGATTTCATAGTGGGACTACCCAGAACCACGAATGGTTTTGACACCATCTGGGTAATAGTCGACATATTGACTAAATCAGCACACTTCTTAGCTATCAGGATATCCTACTCCATGGAACAGCTAGCACAGTTGTATCTCAAGGAGATCGTTAGACTACATGGAGTCCCACGAACCATAATTTCAAACAGAGATAGTAGATTCACGTCACACTTCTGGAAGTGTGTACAGTCAGCTTTGGGCACTAAGTTAAAGTTTAGCACAGCTTTCCATCCTCAGACAGATGGACAGAAATCAGTACTCGAAGATATGCTCGGAGCTGTGCAGACTTCAGAGGAAGTTGGTGCAAATATCCGAGTTTAGCAGAATTTGCATACAACAATAGCTATCGAGCCACTATTGACATGGCACCCTACGAGGCTCTCTACGGGAGGAGATCTCGATCTCTTGGTATGAGAGTGGTGAACAGAAAGAACTAGAACTTCAGACAGATCTAGTAGCAGATACCACAGCAGCTATACAGCAGATCCGCCAGAGAATAGAGACAGCTCAGAGCCAGAAAAGCTATGCTGATACACGGCGCAGACCCTTAGAGTTTTCAGTTGGGGATACAGTATTCCTCAGAGTGGCTCCAATGAAGGGGGTAATGCATTTTGGGAAGAAGGGCAAATTAAGTCCCAGATATGTGGGACCATACCCTATCATTAGAAGAGTTGGCAAGGTAGCATATGAGCTAGAGCTACCCCAGGAAATGTCAGCTGTCCATAATGTATTTCATGTCTCTATGCTGAAGAAGCATATCTCAGATGCCACCCAGGTGATTGAGCCCCAGTCGGTACGAGTCCGCGAAGACCTCAGCTATGATAGTCGGCCTATTCAAATAATAGACCGAGCAGTTAAGAAATTGCGGAACAAGGAAGTACCATTAGTAAAAGTTATTTGGCAAAATCACACCACAGAAGAGGCAACTTGGGAGACAGAAGCCAGTATGAGACAGAAGTACCCAGAGTTATTCTAAGTTTGAGGACGAACTTTTTATAAGGTATGGGGGATTGTAACGCCCGAAAATTCTCAAAATAATTATTAGAAATATCCTAGTATTTTTATGGAATTTTAGGATATTTTTCCAGAATTTTTAGAGTAGCGGAGGTAGTAAAAATAAATAGAATCGTAAAATAGCCTGCGCGGGAATTGAACCCGAGACCTATTGGGTCCTACGACTTAGGGTGAACTCTAGTAACCAAGTGAACCCAGCAGGGCCGTGCTGAAAGAAGAGGGAATCAATTATATTTATATTTAGGTTGGGCGAATTAACCACTTAATATAAATAGGGAAAAATTAAGTGAAGAGTTATTTTTAACGTAACTCTCTTCTCCCTCAAAACCTTACACGCCGCCCCTCTCCCTTCTCTTCTTCTCTCGGCGCACCAAACCCCCAAGGGCTAGGGTTCCGTCCCAAAGGCTCCAAGGACACCTTCCGGCGACATCTCGGATACGAGGACGCTCCTCTCCACGAGAAGAGCACGTAGAAGCAAGAGGATCATCGAGAAGATCGTTTTTCCAAAAAACCTAACGAACAGATCGTAAGGAAATCTAGCGCAGGATGTAAGAAACCCCTCACCTGCAGTATAAGTAGTTCTCGTGTGATTTCATGCTTTAGTTTAGTAGTATGATTTTGGCACATAGGGTGTGCAATAGCGCACACCAAGTGCTCGATAGTATGTTTAGCACAGTCAAATGCAACATAGGCATTTTAATAGCTTAGATAAAATGCAATAGAAGCATTTTACAACATAATTGAGTCTTGCTACAGCTTTTATGGGACTACGGTCCAATGGGTGGGCTCCCACAGTCGCCTCTAGGTTTAGATAACCTAGTTCTGAGTTCAAACGACCTAGTAAAAAGCAAGACCAGAATTATTAGCTTATGCACAGTATTTTACTTTTCAGTGGCACTGTACTAGACTAGATGTCCATTGGGTTGGGCTCCCATAGTCGTCCCTAGGTTTAGATAACCTAGTAAACCCTACTAGATTCGGAATTTGCAACCCCGGGTTTAGTTAGGGAAGCGCGCACAGCAAGTACAGTTGTCGGGCTCATCAGCAGCATGATTAGTATTTTGATCTATTATTATTAATAGTTTTCTTCTAAATCTCACAATCAGTTATGTGAACATGATTTAAATTCAGTATTAGCTTAGTTCAGTTCAGCTCAGTGTTGTATCAGTTTAATTTCTTTCCATTGATACATGTGATAGTTTCATGCTTAGCTCTTGATATTCTAGGACTAGTTTGGATGCCATGTTTTAGTATGCATGACTGATAACTTCAGTATTTACATTTCAGCATGTCAGAATATATTTCAAATAGCATGTTTTCAAAGCATAATTCGCATCGATTGCATGTTTAATTGAGGTAGATGGTTTCTTACTAAGCGAAAGCTTACAGATACTTTTTCCTTATACTGCAGATAAAGGTAAAGGAAAGATGGACTAGCGGAGGCTGGAGGACAATGCGATGAAGATGTGTGTGGATGGAATTTGGAATAAAGATCTTTGGAGAAACTAGCAACTAAAAACTTAGTATTTCCTTATAGTGTTGCTTTTCTACACTTCTAGTTATTTTAGTGTCTTGGATTATGAAAAATATGCCTAGATTGTTAGTTGTCATGATCTTAGTTAGCTAGTCATGAATAATGATAAACCTATTAGCTTTGTTTTTGCTTATAGAGTTTGTGTATGTGATTTGAGCACGAAATAGTGCTGAAATCAGACTCCTTATACGAAATCAATAACCCTGATCGATCAGTCGATCGATTCAAGGCTTCCCAATCGATCAGTCGATCGATTGGGGAGCTTGATTTCGCGAACAATAAGCTCTGGAATCGATCACTGGATCGATCGGGGAATTTGCCTCGCGAATAGAGAGCCTTGGAATCGATCCCTGGATCGATTAGCAAGCCTGGATCGATCAGCCGATCGATCCAGAATTTACCCCGTGCACAGTAGTGAGCTGAATCGATCAATGGATCGATCAACAAGTCTGGATCGATCAACCGATCGATCCAATCAAAGTTTTCGCATACAGTAGCATGCTGGATCGATCAGTGAATCGATCCGAACATTTCAATGGATCTGCCGATCGATTGAAATGCCTGTTTCAGCGGGAAGCACTTAAGTTCAGTCCTTAATCACATGTGAAGGCTAGATTCTCTCCTTGGGGTAAGGGTACAACATTAAAAAGGGTATCTTTAAGCATCAGTTCAGATTCAGTAGCAATTTGCATTAGTTTAGCAAAATCTTAAATTAGTTCACGTTTTCGCATCTTATAATATAGCTTAGCACAGCATAATGTGACAGTCCGGCCTTACAGCTTAGTCAGTAGAAGGCGGGTCGTTACAGTGTGGTATCAAAGCAGTTTCCATACTTCCTACACACACATCAGCATTGAACCTGCAGCTTCCAAGTAAGAATATCTCTCACTTTATTATGTTTCTTGTTTCCATGTTTAGAGATAACTAAAACCTGTTTATTCATGATAGTATCTAACATGATAACCATAGTTATGTAATTATGATTGTATTAGTTATATATGTCCTCTATGTCTTTAGAAATGGCACGAGGACGCCCAGCTAGAAGGGCACCAGCCACTGAGCCCCAGCATGAGGCAGGCAGTTCAGTGCCTCCTCCAGACCTTACAGCAGTAGTGGCTCAGTTACAGCAACAATTAGCTGAACAGCAACAGGAAATAGCCACTTTGAGGGCTAATCAACAGAACACTCCCACCGTCACTCCAGAGCCTAACTTGGCAACTCCAGTAGTGATAGAGGTTCCACCAGTCCAGCCTACAGCACCAGTAGCCCCAACAGCAGGGGCAAGGAGAGAAACCTATCTGATCCAGTGGCAGAAAATTAAGCCAGAGAACTTCTCGGGCACCAGTGAACCATGGGATGCTCAGGCCTGGTTCAAAACACTGGAGAGTACGATGGAGCTTCTGGACTGGCCAGAACATGAGAAGGTGAAGTGCGCCTCCTTCTGCCTAGTAGGAGATGCACGCATGTGGTGGGAGAGAATTAGAGCGAAGCGCCCAGTAAACCAGATGACATGGGCTGACTTCGAGAAAGAATTCTTTGAGGAGTTCTTTCACATGCGGGTCACAAACCGCCACTACGACGAGTTCACTGAATTTCGCCAGGGCAGCCTTTCAGTTGAGGAGGCCGTGAAGAAATTCAACAGGCTGGCTCGTCTGTGTCCCGAATTAGTCAGCACTGAAAAAGAAAGGGTCCGACTGATGCTTAAGATGCTGAGGCCGGACATAGCACTGAATGTAGCCAGTGGCGTTCATAGGCCATAAACCACAGAAGAACTAGTAAGTAGTGCTCTAATCACTGAGCATTATCAGAATAGTATTAAGCAACAGAAGCAAGTTCTCTCAGAATCCAAAGGCCAAGGAGGCTCAGGTACTCAGAAACACCAAGGCCACAGCTCCCACGGCTCTAACTGGAAAGGGAACTCCAGCAACAAGCGCAAACCAGGGAGTTACCCAAAAGGAGGACCAGCTAGTAAACAACCCAGTTATCCCAAGTGTGCTACTTGTGGGAAATTCCACCCTGGAGTTTGTCGTAAGGGCACCCGAGGATGCTTCAAGTGTGGACGGGAAGGGCATATGGCCAAGCAGTGCCCAAACAAGACCAGTTTTCCTCCACCGCAGCCGATTCAATACGAAGTCAAGCCAGCACAGTTGCACCAGATGCAGGCTGCTTTAGATGGTCCACACATCAGCCAGGGCAGACTAGAAGCCCCCTCAGCCACGACAAATGCACGGATCTACTCCCTGACCAGAGAGGACGTAGCAAATGCCTCGACAGTTGTTACAGGTCAGATTAGTATTTTACAGCAAAGTACAACTATCTTATTCGATACTGGGGCAACCCATTCTTATATATCCAGGGCATTTGTCGAGAAGTTAGCGATACCCCCAGAGGTACTCAGTAGTCAGTTTCTGACGACATTACCTTCAGGAGAAATTATGGCATCCACGCACTGGCTCAGAGCAGTGCCAGTCATTATAGCAGATAGAGAACTCTTTTGTGATCTGATAGTGCTAGATATGACTGATTATGATGTCATCTTTGGAATGGACTTCCTGATCAGATACGGTGCCTCTATAGAGTGCCGTAAACAGAAAGTCGTATTCCAACCTGAAGCAGAAGTGCAGTTCGAGTACATCGGAGAACCAAAGAGAAAGGCCAAGAAGTTTCTCTCAGCTCTAAAAGCACAGACATTAATGGATTCAGGATGTACGGGATTCCTAGCACATGTAGTCAATACCAGTCAGAACAAGGACCAACAGCTAGAAGGGGTCCGAGTGGTATATGACTACCCAGCAGTCTTCCCTGAAGAGTTACCAGGCCTAGCACCAGACAGGGAGATTGAATTTGAGATAGAACTCATTCCCGGTACAAATCCTATCTCCAAAGCACCTTACCGCATGGCTCCAGCAGAACTGAAAGAACTCCATGAGCAACTACAGGAGCTGCTTGACAAAGGCTTCATATGCCCTAGTCACTCACCATGGGGAGCGCCTGTATTGTTCGTGAAGAAGAAGGACGGGAGCATACGCCTGTGTATAGACTACAGGGCACTGAACCAAGTCACGATCAAGAACAGGTATCCTCTTCCTAGAATAGATGACTTGTTCGATCAGCTAAAGGGAGTAGCAGTGTTCTCTAAAATAGACCTCAGATCAGGTTATCATCAGGAGAAAGTTAAAGAAGGGGATATACCCAAGACAGCATTCAGGACTAGATACGGACATTACGAGTTCATAGTCATGCCCTTTGTCGTGACAAATGCTCCAGCTACTTTCATGGATCTCATGAACAGAGTATTCAGGGACTACTTAGATAGATTTGTTATTGTGTTTATCGATGACATTCTTATCTATTCGGGAACTCAGGAAGAGCACGCAGAGCACCTGAACATAGTATTGCAGACCCTTCAGCAGAACAAGCTGTACGCCAAGTTCACGAAATGTGAATTCTGGTTAGATCAGGTGTCCTTTCTGGGTCACATCATCTCAAAGGATGGTATCATGGTAGACCCCAGTAAAATAGAAGCTGTGAGTAACTGGAAAAGACCTAAGAACGCCAGTGAAATCAGAAGTTTTCTGGGATTGGCAGGTTATTACAGGAAATTCGTAGAGGACTTCTCCAGGATAGCCTCCCCACTAACAGCTCTTACCAGAAAGAACAGAAAATTTCAGTGGACAGAGGACTGTGAGAACAGCTTCAGCGAGCTAAAAAGGAGATTGACCAGTGCACCTATTCTGACTTTACCAGAAAATACAAACAGCTTTGATATATATAGTGATGCCTCTAAATTGGGACTAGGAGCAGTACTGATGCAAAGTGGCAAGGTGATTGCCTATGCCTCCAGACAACTCAAGAACTATGAGAGGAATTATCCTACACATGACCTTGAGCTTGCAGCGGTAGTCTTCGCTCTCAAAATTTGGAGACATTACTTGTATGGAGCTCAGTGCAGAGTGTATACAGATCATCAGAGTTTGAAGTACTTCTTCACTCAGAAGGATCTGAATATGCGATAGCGCAGATGGCTAGAGTTGGTCAAAGACTACAATATAGGCATCCTCTACCACCCAGGAAAAGCAAATAAGGTAGCAGACGCACTTAGCAGAAAGTCCAGTGCTACCTTACCATCCCAAGCAGCCATGTCACTGCCCCTACAGAAGGAGATCATAGATTTCGGTCTCGAACTCATAATGGGACAGCTCTCTACTATGACCTTAGCATCTACCCTGCTTGGTGACATCCAGACAGCTCAAGAGCAGGATCCTGAAATTCAGAAAATCAAGCAAGGGTTAGTAGAATCAGAAAGTGGAGAATTCAGAATAGATGATAGTGGGGCAGTATATTTCGGTGACAAACTATGCGTTCCGGATCAGGGGGAATTACGCAGGAAGATTCTAGATGAGGCTCACAGGACTCCTTATGCGATGCATCCCGGCTCCACCAAAATGTAACAAGACCTGAAGAGACGTTTTTGGTGGCCTGGGATGAAGAGAGACATCGCTAGATATGTTAGCACCTGTCTAACCTGTCAGAGGGTCAAGGCAGAGCATCAGAAATCAGGAGGAGTTCTGCAGCCGATTCAGATCCCAGAATGGAAGTGGGAAGATATTTCTATGGATTTCATAGTGGGACTACCCAGAACCACGAATGGTTTTGACTCCATTTGGGTAATAGTCGACAGGTTGACTAAATCAGCCCACTTCTTAGCTATGAGGATATCCTACTCCATGGAACAGCTAGCACAGTTGTATCTCAAGGAGATCGTTAGACTACATGGAGTCCCACGAACCATAATTTCAGACAGAGATAGTAGATTCACGTCACACTTCTGGAAGTGTGTACAGTCAGCTTTGGGCACTAAGTTAAAGTTTAGCACAGCTTTCCATCCTCAGACAGATGGACAGACGGAGCGAGTAAATCAGGTACTCGAAGATATGCTCCGAGCGTGTGCCCTAGACTTCAAGGGAAGTTGGTGCAAATATCTGAGTTTAGCAGAATTTGCATACAACAATAGCTATCAGGCCATTATCAGCATGGCACCCTACGAGGCTCTCTACGTGCGGAGGTGTAGATCTCCAATCTGCTGGTATGAGAGTGGTGAACAGAAAGAACTAGAACTTCATACAGATCTAGTAGCAGATACCACAGCAGCTATACAGCAAATCCGCCAGAGAATAGAGACAGCTCAGAGCCGCCAGAAAAGCTATGCTGATACACGGCGCAGACCCTTAGAGTTTTCAGTTGGGGATACAGTATTCCTCAGAGTGGCTCCCATGAAGGGGGTAATGCATTTTGGGAAGAAGGGCAAATTAAGTCCCAGATATGTGGGACCATACCCTATCATTAGAAGAGTTGGCAAGGTAGCATATGAGCTAGAGCTACCCCAGGAGATGTCAGCTGTCCATAATGTATTTCATGTCTCTATGCTGAAGAAGCATATCCCAGATGCCACCCAGGTGATTGAGCCCCAGTCGGTACGAGTCCGCGAAGACCTCAGCTATGATAGTCGGCCTATTCAGATAATAGACTAAGCAGTTAAGAAATTGCGTAACAAGGAAGTACCATTAGTAAAAGTTATTTGACAAAATCACACCACAAAAGAGGCAACTTGGGAGACAGAAGCTAGTATCAGACAAAAGTACCCAGAGTTATTCTAAGTTCGAGGACGAACTTTTTATAAGGTATGGGGGATTGTAACGCCCGAAAATTCTCAAAATAATTATTAGAAATATCCTAGTATTTTTCTGGAATTTTAGGATATTTTTCCAGAATTTTTAGAGTAGCGGAGGTAGTAAAAATAAATAGAATCGTAAAATAGCCTGCGCGGGAATTGAACCCGAGACCTATTGGGTCCTACGACTTAGGGTGAACTCTAGTAACCAAGTGAACCCAGCAGGGCCGTGCTGAAAGAAGAGGGAATCAATTATATTTATATTTAGGTTGGGCGAATTAACCACTTAATATAAATAGGGAAAAATTAAGTGAAGAGTTATTTTTAACGTAACTCTCCTCTCCCTCAAAACCTTACACGCCGCCCCTCTCCCTTCTCTTCTTCTCTCGGCGCACCAAACCCCCAAGGGCTAGGGTTCCGTCCTAAAGGCTCCAAGGACACCTTCCGGCGACATCTCGGATACGAGGACGCTCCTCTCCACGAGAAGAGCACGTAGAAGCAAGAGGATCGTCGAGAAGATCGTTTTTCCAGAAAACCTAGCGAACAGATCGTAAGGAAATCTAGCGCAGGATGTAAAAAACCCCTCACCTGCAGTATAAGTAGTTCTCGTGTGATTTCATGCTTTAGTTTAGTAGTATATAGATTTTGGCACATAGGGTGTGCAATAGCGCACACCAAGTGCTCGATAGTATGTTTAGCACAGTCAAATGCAACATAGGCATTTTAATAGCTTAGATAAAATGCAATAGAAGCATTTTACAACATAATTGAGTCTTGCTACAGCTTTTATGGGACTACGGTCCAATGGGTGGGCTCCCACAGTCGCCTCTAGGTTTAGATAACCTAGTTCTGGGTTCAAACGACCTCGTAAAAAGCAAGACCAGAATTATTAGCTTATGCACAGTATTTTACTTTTCAGTGGCACTGTACTGGACTAGATGTCCATTGGGTTGGGCTCCCATAGTCGTCCCTAGGTTTAGATAACCTAGTAAACCCTACTAGATTCGGAATTTGCAACCCCGGGTTTAGTTAGGGATGCGCGCACAACAAGTACAGTTGTCGGGCCCATCAGTAGCATGATTAGTATTTTGATCTATTATTATTAATAGTTTTCTTCTAAATCTCACAATCAGTTATGTGAACATGATTTAAATTCAGTATTAGCTTAGTTCAGTTCAGCTCAGTGTTGTATCAGTTTAGTTTCTTTCCATTGATACATGTGATAGTTTCATATTTAGCTCTTGATATTCCAGGACTAGTTTGGATGTCATGTTTTAGTATGCATGACTGATAACTTCAGTATTTACATTTCAGCATGTCAGCATATATTTCAAATAGCATGTTTTCAAAGCATAATTCGCATCGATTGCATGTTTTAGTGAGGTAAATGGTTTCTTACTAAGCGAAAGCTTACAGATACTTTTTCCTTATACTGCAGATAAAGGTAAAGGAAAGATGGACTAGCGGAGGCTGGAGGACAATGCGATGAAAATGTGTGTGGATGGAATTTGGAATAAAGATCTTTGGAGAAACTAGCAACTAAAAACTTAGTATTTCCTTATAGTGTTGCTTTTCTCTAGTTATTTTAGTGTCTTGGATTATGAAAAATATGCCTAGATTGTTAGTTGTCATGATCTTAGTTAGCTAGTCATGAGTAATGATAAACCTATTAGCTTTGTTTTTGCTTATAGAGTTTGTGTATGTGATTTGAGCACGAAATAGTGCTAAAATCAGACTCCTGATACGAAATCAATAACCCTGATCGATTAGTCGATCGATTCAAGGCTTCCCAATCGATCAGTCTATCGATTGAGGAGCTTGATTTCGCGAAAAGTAAGCTATGGAATCGATCACTGGATCGATCGGGGAATTTGTCTCGCAAATAGAGAGCCTTGGAATCGATCCCTGGATCGATTAGCAAGCCTGGATCGATCAGCCGATCGATCCAGAATTTACCCCGTGCACAGTAGCGAGCTGAATCAATCAATGGATCGATCAACAAGTCTGGATCGATCAACCGATCGATCCAATCAAAGTTTTCGCATACAGTAGCATGCTGGATCGATCAGTGAATCAATCCGAACATTTCAATGGATCATCCAATCGATTGAAATGCCTGTTTCAGCGGGAAGCACTTAAGTTCAGTCCTTAATCACATGTGAAGGCTAGATTCTCTCCTTGGGGTAAGGGTACAACATTAAAAAGGGTATCTTTAAGCATCAGTTCAGATTCAGTAGCAATTTGCATTAGTTTAGCAAAATCTTAAATTAGTTCACGTTTCCGCACCTTATAATATAGCTTAGCACAGCATAATGTGACGGTCCGGCCTTACAGCTTAGTCAGTAGAAGGCGGGTCGTTAGAGATTGGTATCAGAGCAGTTTCCATACTTCCTACACACACATCAGCATTGAACCTGCAGCTTCCAAGTAAGAATATCTCTCACTTTATTATGTTTCTTGTTTCCATGTTTAGAGATAACTAAAACCTGTTTATTCATGATAGTATCTAACATGATAACCATAGTTATGCAATTATGATTGTATTAGTTATATATGTCCTCTATGTCTTTAGAAATGGCACGAGGACGCCCAGCTAGAAGGGCACCAGCCACTGAGCCCCAGCATGAGGCAGGCAGTTCAGTGCCTCCTCCAGACCTTACAGCAGTAGTGGCTCAGTTACAGCAACAATTAGCTGAACAGCAACAGGAAATAGCCACTTTGAGGGCTAATCAGCAGAACACTCCCACCGTCACTCCAGAGCCTAACTTGGCAACTCCAGTAGTGATAGAGGTTCCACCAGTCCAGCCTACAGCACCAGTAGCCCCAACAGCAGGGGCAAGGAGAGAAGTCTATCTGATCCAGTGGCAAAAAATTAAGCCAGAGAACTTCTCGGGCACCAGTGAACCATGGGATGCTCAGGCCTGGTTCAAAACACTGGAGAGTACGATGGAGCTTCTGGACTGGCCAGAACATGAGAAGGTGAAGTGCGCCTCCTTCTGCCTAGTAGGAGATGCACGCATGTGGTGGGAGAGAATTAGAGCGAAGCGCCCAGTAAACCAGATAACATGGGCTGACTTCGAGAAAGAATTCTTTGAGGAGTTCTTTCACATGCGGGTCACAAACCGCCACTTCGACGAGTTCACTGAATTTCGCCAGGGCAGCCTTTTAGTTGAGGAGACCGTGAAGAAATTCAACAGGCTGGCTCGTCTGTGTCCCGAATTAGTCAGCACTGAAAAAGAAAGGGTCCGACTGATGCTTAAGATGCTGAGGCCGGACATAGCACTGAATGTAGCCAGTGGCGTTCATAGGCCATAAACCACAGAAGAACTAGTAAGTAGTGCTCTAATCACTGAGCATTATCAGAATAGTATTAAGCAGCAGAAGCAAGTTCTCTCAGAATCCAAAGGCCAAGGAGGCTCAGGTACTCAGAAACACCAGGGCCACAGCTCCCACGGCTCTAACTGGAAAGGGAACTCCAGCAACAAGCGCAAACCAGGGAGTTACCCAAAAGGAGGATCAGCTAGTAAACAACCCAGTTATCCCAAGTGTGCTACTTGTGGGAAATTCCACCCTGGAGTTTGTCGTAAGGGCACCCGAGGATGCTTCGAGTGTGGACGGGAAGGGCATATGGCCAAGCAGTGCCCAAACAAGACCAGCTTTCCTCCACCGCAGCCGATTCTGTACGAAGTCAAGCCAGCATAGTTGCACCAGATGCAGGCTGCTTTAGATGGTCCACACATCAGCCAGGGCAAACTAGAAGCCCCCTCAGCCACGACAAATGCACGGATCTACTCCCTGACAAGAGAGGACGTAGCAAATGCCTCGACAGTTGTTACAGGTCAGATTAGTATTTTACAGCAAAGTACAACTGTCTTATTCGATACTGGGGCAACCCATTCTTATATATCCAGGGCATTTGCCGCGAAGTTAGCGATACCCCCAGAGGTACTCAGTAGTCAGTTTCTGACGACATTACCTTCAAGAGAAATTATGGCATCCACGCACTGGCTCAGAGCAGTGCCAGTCATTATAGCAGACAGAGAACTCTTTTGTGATCTGATAGTGCTAGATATGACTGATTATGATGTCATCTTTGGAATGGACTTCCTGATCAGATACGGTGCCTCTATAGAGTGCCGTAAACAGAAAGTCGTATTCCAACCTGAAGCAGAAGTGCAGTTCGAGTACATCGGAGAACCAAAGAGAAAGGCCAAGAAGTTTCTCTCAGCTCTAAAAGCACAGAAATTAATGGATTCAGGATGTACGGGATTCCTAGCACATGTAGTCAATACCAGTCAGAACAAGGACCAACAGCTAGAAGGGGTCCGAGTGGTATGTGACTACCCAGCAGTCTTCCCTGAAGAGTTACCAGGCCTAGCACCAGACAGGGAGATTGAATTTGAGATAGAACTCATTCCCGGTACAAATCCTATCTCCAAAGCACCTTACCGCATGGCTCCAACAGAACTGAAGGAACTCCATGAGCAACTACAGGAGCTGCTTGACAAAGGCTTCATATGCCCTAGTCACTCACCATGGGGAGCGCCTATATTGTTCGTGAAGAAGAAGGACGGGAGCATGCGCCTGTGTATAGACTACAGGGCACTGAACCAAGTCACGATCAAGAACAGGTATCCTCTTCCTAGAATAGATGACCTGTTCGATCAGCTAAAGGGAGCAGCAGTGTTCTCTAAAATAGACCTCAGATCAGGTTATCATCAGGTGAAAGTTAAAGAAGGGGATATACCCAAGACAGCATTCAGGACTAGATACGGACATTACGAGTTCATAGTCATGCCCTTTGTCGTGACAAATGCTCCAGCTACTTTCATGGATCTCATGAACAGAGTATTCAGGGACTACTTAGATAGATTTGTTATTGTATTTATCGATGACATTCTTATCTATTCGGGAACTCAGGAAGAGCACGCAGAGCACCTGAACATAGTATTGCAGACCCTTCAGCAGAACCAGCTGTACGCCAAGTTCACGAAATGTGAATTCTGGTTAGATCAGGTGTCCTTTCTGGGTCACATCATCTCAAAGGATGGTATCATGGTAGACCCCAGTAAAATAGAAGCTGTGAGTAACTGGAAAAGACCTAAGAACGCCAGTGAAATCAGAAGTTTTCTGGGATTGGCAGGTTATTACAGGAAATTCGTAGAGGACTTCTCCAGGATAGCCTCCCCACTAACAGCTCTTACCAGAAAGAACAGAAAATTTCAGTGGACAGAGGACTGTGAGAACAGCTTCAGCGAGCTAAAAAGGAGATTGACCAGTGCACCTATTCTGACTTTACCAGAAAATACAAACAGCTTTGATATATATAGTGATGCCTCTAAATTGGGACTAGGAGCAGTACTTATGCAAAGTGGCAAGGTGATTGCCTATGCCTCCAGACAACTCAAGAACTATGAGAGGAATTATCCTACACATGACCTTGAGCTTGCAGCGGTAGTCTTCGCTCTCAAAATTTGGAGACATTACTTGTATGGAGCTCAGTGCAGAGTGTATACAGATCATCAGAGTTTGAAGTACTTCTTCACTCAGAAGGATCTGAATATGCGATAGCGCAGATGGCTAGAGTTGGTCAAAGACTACGATATAGACATCCTCTACCACCCAGGAAAAGCAAATAAGGTAGCAGACGCACTTAGCAGAAAGTCCAGTGCTACCTTACCATCCCTAGCAGCCATGTCACTGCCCCTACAGAAGGAGATCATAGATTTCGGTCTCGAACTCATAATGGGACAGCTCTCTACTATGACCTTAGCATCTACCCTGTTTGGTGACATCTAGACAGCTCAGGAGCAGGATCCTGAAATTCAGAAAATCAAGCAAGGGTTAGTAGAATCAGAAAGTGGAGAATTCAGAATAGCTGATAGTGGGGCAGTATATTTCGGTGACAGACTATGCGTTCCGGATCAGGGGGAATTACGCAGGAAGATTCTAGATGAGGCTCACAGGACTCCTTATGCGATGCATCCCGGCTCCACCAAAATGTACCAAGACCTGAAGAGACGTTTTTGGTGGCCTGGGATGAAGAGAGACATCGCTAGATATGTTAGCACCTGTCTAACCTGTCAAAGGGTCAAGGCAGAGCATCAGAAATCAGGAGGAGTTCTGCAGCCGATTCAGATCCCAGAATGGAAGTGGGAAGATATTTCTATGGATTTCATAGTGGGACTACCCAGAACCACGAATGGTTTTGACTCCATCTGGGTAATAGTCGACAGGTTGACTAAATCAGCCCACTTCTTAGCTATCAGGATATCCTACTCCATGGAACAGCTAGCACAGTTGTATCTCAAGGAGATCGTTAGACTACATGGAGTCCCACGAACCATAATTTCAGACAGAGATAGTAGATTCACGTCACACTTCTGGAAGTGTGTACAGTCAGCTTTGGGCACTAAGTTAAAGTTTAGCACAGCTTTCCATCCTCAGACAGATGGACAGACGGAGCGAGTAAATCAGGTACTCGAAGATATGCTCCGAGCGTGTGCCCTAGACTTCAAGGGAAGTTGGTGCAAATATCTGAGTTTAGCAGAATTTGCATACAACAATAGCTATCAGGCCACTATCGGCATGGCACCCTACGAGGCTCTCTACGGGCGGAGGTGTAGATCTCCAATCTGCTGATATGAGAGTGGTGAACAGAAAGAACTAGAACTTCATACAGATCTAGTAGCAAATACCACAGCAGCTATACAGCAGATCCGCCAGAGAATAGAGACAGCTCAGAGCCGCCAGAAAAGCTATGCTGATACACGGCGCAGACCCTTAGAGTTTTCAGTTGGGGATACAGTATTCCTCAGAGTGGCTCCCATGAAGGGGGTAATGCATTTTGGGAAGAAGGGCAAATTAAGTCCCAGATATGTGGGACCATACCCTATCATTAGAAGAGTTGGCAAGGTAGCATATGAGCTAGAGCTACCCCAGGAGATGTCAGCTGTCCATAATGTATTTCATGTCTCTATGCTGAAGAAGCATATCCCAGATGCCACCCAGGTGATTGAGCCTCAGTCGGTACGAGTCCGCGAAGACCTCAGCTATGATAGTCGGCCTATTCAGATAATAGACTAAGCAGTTAAGAAATTGCGTAACAAGGAAGTACCATTAGTAAAAGTTATTTGGCAAAATCACACCACAGAAGAGGCAACTTGGGAGACAGAAGCCGGTATGAGACAAAAGTACCCAGAGTTATTCTAAGTTCGAGGACGAACTTTTTATAAGGTATGGGGGATTGTAACGCCCGAAAATTCTCAAAATAATTATTAGAAATATCCTAGTATTTTTCTGGAATTTTAGGATATTTTTCCAGAATTTTTAGAGTAGCGGAGGTAGTAAAAATAAATAGAATCGTAAAATAGCCTGCGCGGGAATTGAACCCGAGACCTATTGGATCCTACGACTTAGGGTGAACTCTAGTAACCAAGTGAACCCAGCAGGGCCGTGCTGAAAGAAGAGGGAATCAATTATATTTATATTTAGGTTGGGCGAATTAACCACTTAATATAAATAGGGAAAAATTAAATGAAGAGTTATTTTTAACGTAACTCTCCTCTCCCTCAAAACCTTACACGCCGCCCCTCTCCCTTCTCTTCTTCTCTCGGCGCACCAAACCCCCAAGGGCTAGGGTTCCGTCCCAAAGGCTCCAAGGACACCTTCCGGCGACATCTCGGATACGAGGACGCTCCTCTCCACGAGAAGAGCACGTAGAAGCAAGAGGATCGTCGAGAAGATCGTTTTTCTAGAAAACCTAGCGAACAGATCGTAAGGAAATCTAGCGCAGGATGTAAGAAACCCCTCACCTGCAGTATAAGTAGTTCTCGTGTGATTTCATGCTTTAGTTTAGTAGTATATAGATTTGGCACATAGGGTGTGCAATAGCGCACACCAAGTGCTCGATAGTATGTTTAGCACAGTCAAATGCAACATAGGCATTTTAATAGCTTAGATAAAATGCAATAGAAGCATTTTACAACATAATTGAGTCTTGCTACAGCTTTTATGGGACTACGGTCCAATGGGTGGGCTCCCACAGTCGCCTCTAGGTTTAGATAACCTTGTTCTGGGTTCAAACGACCTAGTAAAAAACAAGACCAGAATTATTAGCTTATGCACAGTATTTTACTTTTCAGTGGCACTGTACTGGACTAGATGTCCATTGGGTTGGGCTCCCATAGTCGTCCCTAGGTTTTCAAAGCATAATTCGCATCGATTGCATGTTTAATTGAGGTAGATGGTTTCTTACTAAGCGAAAGCTTACAGATACTTTTTCCTTATACTTATACTGCAGATAAAGGTAAAGGAAAGATGGACTAGCGGAGGCTGGAGGACAATGCGATGAAGATGTGTGTGGATGGAATTTGGAATAAAGATCTTTGGAGAAACTAGCAACTAAAAACTTAGTATTTCCTTATAGTGTTGCTTTTCTACACTTCTAGTTATTTTAGTGTCTTGGATTATGAAAAATATGCCTAGATTGTTAGTTGTCATGATCTTAGTTAGCTAGTCATGAGTAATGATAGACCTATTAGCTTTGTTTTTGTTTATAGAGTTTGTGTATGTGATTTGAGCACGAAATAGTGCTGAAATCAGACTCCTGATACGAAATCAGTAACCCTGATCGATCAGTCGATTGATTCAAGGCTTCCCAATCGATCAGCCGATCGATTGGGGAGCTTGATTTCGCGAACAGTAAGCTCTGGAATCGATCACTGGATCGATTGGGGAATTTGCCTCGTGAACAGAGAGTCTTGGAATCGATCCCTGGATCGATTAGCAAGCCTGGATCGATCAGCCGATCGATCCAGAATTTACCCCGTGCACAGTAGCGAGCTGAATCGATCAATGGATCGATCAACAAATCTGGATCGATCAACCGATCGATCCAATCAAAGTTTTCGCATACAGTAGCATGCTGGATCGATCAGTGAATCGATCCGAACATTTCAATCGATCAGCCGATCGATTGAAATACCTGTTTCAGCGGGAAGCACTTAAGTTCAGTCCTTAATCACATGTGAAGGCTAGATTCTCTCCTTGGGGTAAGGGTACAATATTAAAAAGGGTATCTTTAAGCATCAGTTCAGATTCAGTAGCAATTTGCATTAGTTTAGTAAAATCTTAAATTAGTTCACGTTTCCGCACCTTATAATATAGCTTAGCACAGCATAATGTGACGGTCCGGCCTTATAGCTTAGTCAGTAGAAGGCGGATCGTTACAGTCATGACTTTTAACTTAAATTGAACCACGGGATATATAATATATCAAATCAAAAATATTTGAACATTGTTAATTTCGAAAATCAACAACACGATAAAAAAAATAGTTTGGAAGATTTTTCATGTTGCTGATTTTCACAAATTAACAATACTGTGTTACTGATTTGCAAAAATCAACATCTTCGGAATTCAACAATATTGTGTTGCGGGTTTTTCAGCAAAAGCATTATGTTATTGATTTTCAAAAAATCAATAATATTATGTTACTGTTTTCAAATTTTAGCAATACAATGTAATATGTTATTGAACACAAATTATTAATTTTTTCAGCAGCATAAAATTTGTAATATGTTGTTGATTTTTAAGTAACAAATTATGTTTTCGAAATCAGTAACACAGTAAAAAAAAAAAAAAAAAAAAAAAAAAAAAAAAAAAAAAAAAAAATAGTTCAGAATTTTTTTTCGGATAGACTATAAAAAAAAAGAGAGAAACTACCTTGTTTTGACATTTCCAAAATCACATACGTGATCAGGAAAAATGTATAATCACCTACGTTGTTTGGTAAATTGTTGACAAGAAATTAAATTTCCATCTATAGTAATATTTCAAAGTAAGCAAAAGCTATGGAAGAAAAAATAGACTTATAGTCTGGAGTGGATAGGATTAAAATAATTTTTAGCAAGTAATTAAATTTTGTCTTATAAATTAATTTTAGAGGTATTGTCCAATGTAGCTAGGGTTGTAAATCAGTCGAACCGAGCCCATTTTTATAGTGTTCATGCTTGTTTGATAAAGTAATAAAGTCAAGTCAAATCAAGCCTTAAATGAATCATGTCATTGAAATAATTGCTCAAACTTGGCGTTGTTTCTTTTTTTTATAAGCTTGAATTTCGTTTGACCTTGTCTTAAGTTTGATTCGTTTATATGTTATCGAACTCTCAATTCAAACTTGTTTGTACCTTTTATATTTTAAGGCTCTTTGATTGATCATTGAACTTGATAATATAAATTTATTTGTTTATTTTAAAATTTTCTTTATTTATTTCATATGTCGTTAAAAATTTTATTTATAAACATTCATGAATATTATTTTTGAATATTATTATGAATATTGTTCACAAACAGTGTTTACAAATATTGTTCACAAATAATGTTCACAAATGTTGAAAATTTCTTTATTTATTTAATATGTTGATAAGAATTTTTATTGATAAACATTGTTTAAGAACGTTGTTCACAAACATTAATAAACTAAACGCATGTGTTCAAACTTCATTTAATTTAACAAATTATTCAAGCTTATTCATTTAATTGATATTGTATATATTGAACAAACATAAATAAAATTTTATTAAGTCAAACACTTCACAATCGTGGGATTCATTTAAAACCCTAAATATAGCCAACAGCTCAATATACATGTGATTATTTCAGATGACCGCTAGCTATTAATTATGAACAAAATATAAACTATTTTGCGATCTAGATGAAACTAATACTAATAGGATTCCAGATGCTCATTCGAGCAACTCTCTTTCCAATCATATTGCAAAATTTATATATTAACTATGAGAAAAATACATATTAACCGCGGAAAAAACTCCACTCGGAAAGATCGAAAGGTAGTTTTTCTTTTACAGTGAATTAGAAGTACAAGTCATTGACAAAAAACAAAAACTTTAGGTGATTCTAGGTGAATCTCTATTTGGACTGGCATTTTATCTACTCATTTGAAATCGACAGAGCAAAATAGAAGGAATATGAAAGGGTTGACCTCATCTCTTAACACTGAAGGTTGCATTTCCTTTAGAACATATACACGAGCAATCGTGATCATCTTGACCTCTCTGTACAAGGCGTTTGTCACGGTTGATCATCAGCTTGATTTGAGGCACCTTTGACGAAACCTGACGCCATATCTCATTTACTGTTCCGTTTGGATGTTCATACTCAAAGTAGTGTTGCACCTGAAAAAATAATAAGCCTGATGAGTAAACTGTAAAACAAGGAGTGTGTCCACAACTATAGATTCAAAAATCACTCCCTTTAGTTTTTGAATTGGTAATTGCTTGACAGCGTTTTTTGCTATCAAAGTATCTTGCATATACAAACAGTAGGTTAGCAGCTTAGTATTATGACCATTGTTTGAACCTGATTAATTGTCAGATTACCCTTTTTCTTATACGAATGGTTTACATGAAGGCAAAAGACATTGTGCTTCATAATTAAGCTTTATGCCATTATTTAAATCTCCTATATCTTGCAATTCCATTGGATTCTTCTTTGCTAATCATTTTTTTGTTAATGGGTTTTGATAATTTCCTAAGAGACTATACTTTTTATCGTTTCTCACACAACTACTCATTCTCTAACCTTGAAAATAAGGGAAAAGAATATTTTTAAGCACCTACATTATCCTACTTCCACTTTGGAGACCATCTTTTTGCACAAATCCTACCTTAAGTGCCTCAAATCAGTATAGGCTATAAACATAGTAAATAAAACTCTAAACATGTCCTCTTCAAGGTTCAGCAGATCCTCTAATATTGTATTATTAAGAGGCATGTATCAATATATGATTTGATAAATTTACTAGCTTTGCAACATGAATTCTATTTGATTTGTGTACGAAACAAGTAATCCTGAAGCCAATTCAAAAAGTAGTGAATAAATGACTAAGCATGAACCAACATATTATCTATGATTGTATGGTTTTTGTTTTAATAATAAAAAATAAAAACATTCAGTAGCCAAAGATGAGAAATTATCCTCAAAGATGAAGGTAGCTTGCGGTCTGAATGTCAGGCTTTGGCATGACGCCAGAATTCCATCTTTTTCTATAAACATCAAATCTAAAAATATTGGCATGTCATTTGAGTTACAATTTAAAGACCTCAACCATCTAAATTTCACCAAAGAAAAATGAAAATTAATGTTCTTAAAAATTCAATTGAAAGTCAAAGGGCCATCTACATACAAAAAGAAAGCATTACGCAGCTTTCAACTTAAACATTCAAGTGCAATGGTTAAAAACACATACTAAATGTACCAAGTGTTTATTGAAATCATGAACGGAGATGGTAAAATACGATGGAACATAAGAACAGAAGACTTTACCATTTTGAGTTCTTGCTGGTATTGCACTATTCTTTCTTCACTGATTTTTGTAAGCTCTGAAACTAAAAAACTAGGCTTCACGGCATTGTTGGTATCTATAAAAATAGCAATCCTCTTGTAGTCTATGAGATCTTCAAAAGGCAACTCGACGTAATCGCTAACTATCACCGGGATGCATAAACTAACAATTGCATCAAATAACCTGCAAGCTGAAGGAGTATCTCCAGCTGGATGTAGACAGAATTTAGATGAATGCATTCCTTTTGTTGCCATTCGCCTACTCACCCTGGACTGTGTGCCGTGTTTGATGATAACATCCTTCTCATTTTCAAGGATTTGAAAAAGAGTATCACGCACTTTTCCACCCTAGATTTTGTAAGTAGTTAGATCATGGAAACTTCTTAATAACAAACGACAGAAATCTAATTACAGAAAATCTTAATTAATTTTCCACATAGCAGCTAGTATTCTCCTTGTTAGGACAATTTCCCTGGAAGATAGTAATCTAATTATCATAATTCATAAAAGAAAATAAGCCACTAAATTACTGTGAACTTAATTATTTAAAAGGCATAATAAAGGGACTTCTTGTCAACACCAATGGCTTCTGTTTCATTTTTGATTCATTTGTATTTATAATTCAAGACTCAAAGTAACCGTGTCTTTCTTCAACCGTATATCCAAAATGGATAGGACCCCAGAAAATTTACATTTAAGGATATTCAGCAGATATATTTCAAAAATATATTCTCTATATTCGGATAATAAAAGGTTGTCAAAGATATTGCTAGAAAGCACAGATAAAACAATCTTGGAAACCATTGGAGTGATAATATTATAACGATTAACTATGATGAATAACTTTAACCTAAAATAAAGAAGGCTTTTGATGCTCAACATCATCAATCTTGTTTCCACTACATCCTCATAAATTTAGCTCAAAATAAAAAGCATATGGTCAACTGATGGATTCACATTCCACACATAACGTTAACACTTAACAGTGAACATGAAGATACAAAATATGAAGGCTATAATGATCATAAACTTAGAGTGTTAACTATTATTACAAATAAAAATTACACAAATAAGAAAAGGAAAATGTTTAAGAAATAGAAAGGAAATAAATATAACAAGTTAAATACATATATATATATATATAACCTACTCAGAATCACTTAAGCATTTGCAGCACTTTCCTAGTTGTCTATTTATTTATTGGAAGACAGTTGAAGAGCCATGATGGAATGCATCTGTACTATCTCTTTTTCAATATCATCGTTTGTGAATTCTTTGCCAGAATCTTCTTTTTTCTTCCAAAAAGGATTCTAGAGACAACATGAAATGTGGAACTTTAACAATTATGTGCATCTATATTCAACAAATTTCCTCTATGAGTGATACAAGTTCAGACAGAGTTGCAAACATCAAATTATTCTACAATTTTTACTGTCTATTCCACTGCTGCGAAGAAATTAATCAATTCGATTCAAATCGATTAGGAATGAAAGAAGGAAGAAGAGTAAAAGAGTGTTTCACCTCCTTTCGATACCGGTTGCCCATGAAAAACAGCAAAGATTGCCGGTTTTCGACCCCAACCTCTCCCTTGTAGGAATTGATCCGGTGAGAGTATGGCAAGATCACGTCTTTAACAAGAGACGCCTGATAGGGCTGGAGCCTCCCGAAGTCAGAAACCAGGAGCACCGCATTCCTCAACCGATCAATCACTCGGTAAAGCGCATTGGGGTCCTGGCACACTATGACGTGATCCCTCCCCCGATTGCGCTTCCAATACTCCTGCTCCTCCAGCCACTCCACCAGCTCCTCCTGCATCCCCTCGTCGCTGTACTCCGTGGATCCGCCCGCGGAGTCCCCGGGCGGGCGGATCGGATTGACAATGAGGCTGAGGGAGGAGAAGAAGGGGACGTAGAAGAGATCCGCGTCATCGGGATCCAGGGTCCGCCGGAGGGGGGAGGAGGCGGGCCGAGCGTCGGAGAAAAGGTCGGAGAAGAGCCACCACTCGGCAGAGTGCTGGTGGCCTGGGTAGCGGAGATCGGCGTCGTCGAGGGGATCGGGGGAATCGCGGGCGCGGAGGTAGCTGCGGACGACGCCGTAGGTGAACTTGGGCGGGAGGTCGTAGAGGTAGATCTTGGGGACCGGAGAGAGGGGGAGAGTAATGGAGGACGAGGGGAGGGAAGGGGAGGGGGAAAGGAGGGTGTGGGCGAGGACGTAGAGAAAGAAGAGGAGGAGGAGGAGCGTGGCGAGGGTGGGCTTCAGGAGGAAGCGGCGAGCCATCTTGAGGGCTAGGGTTAGAGTTAGGGTTGAGGAGGAAGGGGAAGATGAGGAAGAGAAGCAGAGTTTGGATTTTCTCGGTTTGGCTCCGTCGGACATCGCTGAGATAAGCCTCCGCTCGCCGTGGTAAACAGCACAAGCAACTAGCAAGCGGTAATTTCAACTCGTTCCGTTATCTGGTTCCCTTTTTTTTTAATTTATTAATTTAAAATAAGTCCTTAGTGGAAATTTTTTGTTCGATCTGTGAATTTCTTCTTGTGTGTGTGACTTGTGAAATTTGTAATTTTTTTAAAAAATATATTTTAGAAAAAAAACTAGAATTTTGAAATCCTAAAAATGTTGAATAAAATGTATTTATTTATTGTATAGCATGTCAAAAATAGCAAACATGTGTGACTTTAATTACATATAAATACCATTTGAAAACAGCAAACATGTCTACTTTAATTATATATAAATAAGTGGCATTAATTACAGATGGCATGATAAAACTGAGATATATAAATATCTAAATGATTGACATTAAATTATTTTATTTATAAAATAAATTAGTTCAATTAATTTTAAATATTATAAAAATAATTTCTAAAAAAGTTTGTAGTATATGTATTCCATATGCAAAGTTCCCTTTTGTCTCTCAAAAAAAAACACAAATTAACAGCGAATACTCCAACCAAAATTACAAAAATAATAATAATAATAATAATAATAATGTTCATAAATAACCCAAATATATATATATATATATATATATATATATATATATATATATATATATATATATATATATACAGAATTGATCTGCTGCGGACAAAACCCGTGCGGATCGCTACGGACATGTTCCTGAAGCAGATTAATTCTATATATATATATATATATATATATATATATAATTAAGGTTCCAAAAGAAAAAGAAGCTTAAACACAACAAAATTGATCTAATGGCACTCATCGATCAACAATACCTTATTGATTGCTTGCGGTTAAGTGTTTCATGCACAGCGCATCAACTGCAGGCCGTTGGTCTCCCGCCTTAAGAGTAGCCCTTTGTTTCCTTCAGGAACCCTCAGAGCTGGCAAAGACCAGGAAACCCCATGGCGTGGCCAGCAACGGCAACAGCAACGATGAAGATCCGATGTTGAAGGACATGACGGCGAGCATGAGGAAGTAAGCAAGGGGCAAGGCCAGGCCGATACAGAGGGTGTGGACGTGGACGACGTACTTTTGGTTTTGTCTTGGGAGTATGATGCATATAAGCAATCTTGTTAAATTCACTCTTGAGTAAAACTTTACTAAGTTGTTCTTGTCTACAATTACTCCTAACATAAAAAGGGATAGAGTGGGCCTCATTATTGTTCCATAGGTATATATTTATTCTTTGGAAATTGAAACAAAATGAAGCTATATCAAATAAGTATTTCCTACCAACTAAACACAACAAAAAAATTGAGCAGTGAGAAAAATAAATTAGCAATATCAGAGCCCACAAATGATGGATATTGTTTGCTTAAAAGGATGCTATGTGTAATCTCTTTCTATGACTAGCACAAGCTATAAAACCAAAGAAATTCATGATGAAACATTACACTGGCCTCAGACTTGGATACATCTCCCATCCCTACTTGGAACTATTGACATACAGTTGCATTGAGCTTTCAGCATGAGCAACTTGTTGACGAGAAGAAGAATAAATCGTCCGGCCACGAAAAAAAACATTGAGTAGGGAGATTATTGAACGGCCTTCGTTCTTTTGATGACAAAGTGATCTACCACTCTCACTGAGTTGACAGGGTCTGTGCCTGAGGCAGCCTTCCACTTGCTAGGGAACCTTCTCTGATGGCTAAGTTGCCGTGGTTGTCTTATTTCCGCATCCCAATCAGGATCTAGTTTCCAACTTTTCGGAACCTGTTCAGCAGAACTTTCCGAGATGAATGGTTTTTTTTTTTTTGTTGTCCTATGGAATGTGTGTATTGAACAATCAAGAAATATGTGGTTTCGGGGTGTAAGATATCAACTAGACCTTTTTAAGCTGTGATATGACGTACAAAAGAAGGCATTACCTTGTCAACTGCAAGAGTGAAGACCTCAAGATCGCCAGAAGTGGTGATGTGGAAGCGAGTAAAAGCTTTGTAATTTGCGATCCGGAGTGATGAGAAAGCTTCATCGAAGTGTAATCGTAACCAATTGACACATATGTACAGATAGCTCCCGAATACAAGAGATACAACAGGGGTGGAGAGCACCCAGAAATAAAGAAACACAGAGGCATAGTAGATGATGGCACTGCCACGGGATAAGGACTCCATACCTCCTTTGCATATGTTACTTCTAGTAACAGCCATCAACTGCAAAACTTCTATGAATATTATTACGAAGAAAGATGAAGAAATGCAGAATCATGAGGCATAAATAGGAATTACCTCTGGAACATCAAAGGCGGACATGAGGTACTTTATGCATGCTGGATAAAGTCCAAACGTCCATTTCTCCATGCGAGCACGGAGACCAGTAGGATCTGGGAAATGCTCACTCTCCATTGCCTGGTACCATTCATAGAGTGTGTGATAACCTTTGATAAGAAGAGCATGATAGTCAATGTTTGGATTGAACACTTTAAGAAACGAGCATTAGATTCATATTTATATTCCAATTATTGTAGTCAAATGTCCCTAACTTTCTCTTTTAGTACCTAATAACATCGATTGTTTATTTGAACTACTTTTTGCATAGAGGCTTCAAAATTTTGCTATAACTACCATAATAGATCTTTAACTGAAAGACTTGAAGCAACAGGTATGTTAATTTGCAGCAAAAATAGTGAATGTTATTATCAGACTTACAATCATGCACATAGCGGACAAATGAAGTGGCTTTCTTGTGTAGACTACTAGTCAAAATATGAGAATATTTATGCACCTGAAGTTGCTAGAAGATGATTACGAATACACATCTCGATACCCAACTCCAACAGCAACATTAGAATAAATGAGGCAACCATATGGGCAAACACATGAACAAAACCAAGTAAAGCCCGTCTTCTACGTGATAACTTTGCAGGAACAAATGAATATGATGACAATATCAATATGAGAGTTCCTGCTGAAGACACATACGAGTGTTGCAACATGTAAACAAAAGCATTGAACATTCTAAACAAGAAGCTCTTTATGCGACCAGCCCAAGAATCTTCTTGTAATATTTGTACAACATTACACTGCAATAGCAAACACCAAAAGGTGAGTGTTTGAGATCTAGTATAGTGAGATCTTAGAATAAAAATTCACATTTGAAGCTGGACATATGTAACTTAAAGAAAGATGATGAACTGAATCCTAGTTTTTCCATAGATTTGTCCATTTTCTTTTGTAACCACCACCTGGAAATAAAGCAAAGTTATCTCAACCAGATCAGATTGGCCGGTCAACTAAGCCTGGAACCAGCAGCAAATCCAGTCTGGTCAAGTAACAAAATGAGATATGCAATCAACTTAGAAAAAACTGGTCAGTCCAGCTGGGTTCTGAGCAAACTGTAAACCAAGTGACCATGAAAAAATCAGTTGAACGGGCCAGATTGTAAAATTATCAGATTTTTGTACAAAACATTATACTTCGAACAATTTACTAGCAGAGGCAATGTCTGAACCAGACCTTTTTGAAGAGAAACTACAGGATCCGATATCAAATAGTTTACTTAGGGATTACTGACAGTTGAGACTGAATATATGAACTATACTGCTTTTGAAAAGACAAAAGTTATTGAATGACAAAGAAGTAAGGGTATCAATCCACGTTGGTTAATATGCAATTTCTCAGATCATAACATAGTCCAACACAATAGAATTATGTTAATATAGTGTGTTTTGGAAAAAAAAAATTCCCCTTTTTATCCTTATTTAACACCAAATCTAGGGCAGTCAGACCAATAAACTTGACCTGGTCAATCCCTGAGTCAACTTCCAGATCGATGATTGACCCATTGGTTCAACCAGTGAACCAGTGCTTAGAACTTCATTCAAGTCAATGCATAACACAGTAAAATTGAGGATTCCAAGATTATCTGGAGATATATCCATTTCTTGAAACAGTGAAGAGAAAATAAAGTATTGCAGGGCTTGGTTTAAGAATTTTATATTTTTACTTTTGATACATTTGTATTCTTTCCTGAGGATTCAATACAATATTAATGATGCCTCTTTCAGGTTAGCTTCCAGATTATCTATGTATAACCTTGATAAATTGAAGAGGATAATATACAGTTCAATCATTTTTAATTGTCACTCCAAGATAGATAAACCTAGTGCTCAGACACTGAGTTAAGAATAGAGAAAGAGAATAATAACTAATTTTGTTCGTTGTTCTAAGTCTTGTTTTATTCAAGTGGATACATCCAACAAAAGGTAAGGAAGTCACGTGAATGGGAAAAGAATATGAAGCTAATATGGCATTTTATCGTGGTAAATTAGGATACAGTATGTGGAGAATCAGGCATGAAATTAGGAGGATACTGTCATTCATTAACAGTGGTAAAATAATTAAATTCTCTTAGTTCTATAACTTGTTGAAGAAGACCACGCTTAGTCAACATTTTTTTACCTTCTAAATGAGATTGTTTATTCCTTTGCATGGTGTCGCCCACTGGCTGTCATCTCTCAACAAGGTATACTATGCCAATATTGGTCCACTTTTTCAGAAAAGGCACATGTCTTTAAGATTGTTCTAATTCGGTAAAATGTTTAGTCCCTTGATAGAATAAAACTTACAAATTAAAGACTTAACTGTGTGAGCATATTTCCTAGGGAAATTATTCTAATAAGTTGTACTTTCAGCATATTACAAATGAAAAATGTTAAAAACAAAAAGAACTATAAGTGATGGAGCATCACCTGTGGGAACGTAGAGAACACCAATATGAAATAGATAATACCACCAATTATATCAAACTGCCAATTTTTCTTACGAAACTTTAGAATATTGCCCAATGCTATCTGAAAGAGATTGTGAGTGGATCAAACAAATATTCAATCACTGAGGTAAATATAAGACAATTAATAAAAATTTGGTATTTGGCAAAAAAAATGTGAAAACTAAAGACTAATTTTCACCTTACTCGAATCATCAAAGGATGGGTATGTAGCCCTTCTCTCATAAAAAGCTCCATCATATTCCTTGAAATCCTGAAAGACATGTGTCGGATGCAAAAAGGCCCCACCACAACCATTTACAAGAAGGTGTTGTGCATGAACAGATTTCTTTGAAGAAGGAAGAATGACAGTATGGCGCATGTAATGATGTAAATCTCCTGCCATTCTAAGTTTGCATCTTCCCTTCAGGTATTCACGAATTAAGTGAGATGTATTCTTCCCAGTAGTCTCATTCCAGTACCAATCAAGTAACCAGTTTGGCTCATGTGTCATGACAATAACAGAGTCATTCTCACCAACCTATGGAGACCTTGCAAGTATGAGAGGATAAAATACAATTATTAAACATTAATATATATGTTTTGTGAAAAATAATACTTCAAATTTTTAAATGAATTACCTGATTTATATGAAAATATTATAAATTTTAAATATATATATTTGAAAAATATTATACTACAATTTCTAAACCTACAGACATAATTGATTGAGGTTTTAACCATTGCTGAATGTGTTAACCCTTTCCTTGCACATCACACCAACCAAAAAACCACAACCTTTTATTTAGAAGTAATCATTATCAGATGGCTTGAATATTGGTACAAGTGATTCATAGTCCAAAAAGGTAGCTAAAACTTGGCAACAGAAAAATCTAAAGCGCGAGAGCTTCTGTCCTTCTATGCTGAATTCCCAAAGTTCAATAAGCAAGAACAGGCTATTGTGACAAAAAATAGAGCAATGTGATGCTATACTGCAACTGAGTAAAATAGAAGCAAAATGTACCTTGTTTTTACATAGCTCTGCAAAAAACTTGAACTGGTAAACATCAATGTCACAGTGTAGAGCTAGATCAAGACCAAATACCCACCATCCCTTTGGAAGTTGCAAGGCAAAATAACTTTTCTTCTGAGGCAAGAGCCACCCACCCAACCAGCTCTTGTGACATATGTATCTCATAAAAGTATGTAGCCCATCAAACCAGTCTGTAGATGTGAAAATTGTCCTAAAATCAATTTTGGTCTCCCTTGCCAAAAATGACAAAATGCTAAGAACTGCATTTACAGTAACTACAGTTAATTTTTCGAAAAGATAGTTATGAGAGCCCACAAGCACTCACACAGTCACACATATGTGGGTGAATGTAGGTTTCAACCCCAAACCTTGGCAACAACTTTCAAGGACCTTTACCAACTGAGCTAGTTGGCACCCTAAATAGTTAATTACTTATACCTCATGTGGAAATAAAATAACTAATGAATTGTCATGAAGTAACCAAATCATTGTGATAATATTAAAGACATAATTTCAGGGCTCATGCATGTTTCATCTAGAAAGTACCATGATTTCCAGGAATTAGGAAACACTGAGGCCCATCATACTGACGTAGTTCTGAAATTCCATAAGGAACCTCTGGCTTATTGAATGCTATATGCTCAGACTTGTACCAAGGTGGAGGTTGCAGAGCACATTCAAATGGAGAGAAAAATCGCCTCTCATAAGTAAATGCTGAAGGGTTAGGATACCTGTGCAATAACTAAATTAGCAAAGTTAACTTGGAAGTATAACATCTATAAAACTATTAACACGTCCCTAGGAACTATTTATTCTGGAAATTTTAACTCATAGATAATCAATCTAAATCACAAGAATCAGTAATTACACATCCAAATTGGCAATCATAATTCTACACTTGGACATATTCTTCAAGTTATAGCCCAAATGACATAACACAAACTTTGACTATAAACAAAGACTACATTCTGGATTTTGTTTGACTTAAATCAATAATTCACATGCAATCAAAAGATTAGATGCATAACAATCAATCAGTGGGAAGGTGCTATATGGAATCTGTCAAGAAAAAGTATGTAGACCACATGGTCTAGCAGAAAATCGTTGTCCTTTGTAACAACCATTTAATTTGATTGTCTTCATTCTTTAGAATTAGATATCAAAACAACAGCCATATTTTGTAAATCATCAAGGAATACAAGAAGCTAGCCTTCAAGACTAAGCCAGTTAACTTTGTACGGATTTTTGAGAAGAAGAGTTCCATCAATTGACAAAAATACTTTCCACTAGATATTTTTATACCTCTCCAATCAAACCAATCTGTCAAAGGATTAACTCCCTATTGAGCAAAAAATCAAGTGTATTTTTCTCTGACACAATATCTGGAGTTGTCCATAACGACTATTTAAAGTCATCCCAAAAGCAGTAAAAACATGAAAAAGGGAAAGGAAAGGAGAGAGGAGAGAGGGAACTAGAGAATTCACAAGCAATGACATTAGAGGAATGAATATTCCTAGCATTACAATGAGAGAAATCAAAAGTAGAGTTGACAATCAAGTTATTAGATCTTGATTTGATTCTAAGATTATGAGTTAACAGCATAGTTAGCTGCAGATAGATAACTTTAACCTAGAATCATCGAGAAAATAGTATTTCCATAGAGATTGGATGGATACGTTAGTTGTTCATATATGATATCAGCTATTAAAAAAGTTTGGGTATACCAGTAATGGCGTTTTGGTTTTTGATGACAGTTAACTATAGACTAAATGACTTAACAAAATCTCCTCTAATTGCTTTATCTATAACCACTTGACGGTTTTGTCTCCTTCATCTGATACTCATGCTCTCTCGTGAAAAAAAAACACCAGAAATATAGAGCAGAAAGTTAGCACTGCTATATACTATAGGTTTTATTCGTTGTTTCTGCATTTTCAACAAATTAGTATTAAAAATTTGAAATATTACAACCGGTCAACCAATGGGTTGCAGTCTCATGAATATTGATTGCATTAAAGAATCACAAACCATATACAGATTCATGTTAATGAGGAATGTAGTTTTTCACAAAAATTGCGCAAAGCACTTGTAAGATTTCTAGGTCAATATATTTTATTGATGCTATATTTATTCTGTGAAATATAGCATGTACCAGAGCTCAAAATCATAAATATAAAAACTATCTCAGGTCATTAGACAGCTTGATGAGCAATTTAGATTATTTTCCTTAGGCCTTTTACTTTCTCGAATACTGTTTTGCTAAAGAATATCGCTGACAAAGGTTAGACTAGCTTACGCCAGATCTCCTCCAATAAGAAGTAGATCACCACGGGGAAGAACACAGATGGAGTTGCTAGACTTAATCTGAATGGAAGGCTGGGCCAATAGTCGAGCCACTGCATAAGATGAGTTTCCACCATCCCCAGTGTCTGCAATAAAATCAAACCACAGCTCATCTCGATCGTTAAGGTGATCATAGAACAGATCACCATCTTTTGCTTCTTCAGGTTTATTGCTCATCGCAGCCTGGTTCCAAAGAATGCACAAACTAATGAGAATGGAAAAGTTTTGACCAGGATTACATTGTAGGAGGCTAAACCAGCAATAAACCAAAACAATGGAATACAGAAACAAAAAGAAATAATGTAATGAACAAAATACTTCTGATATAATAGACTCAATTTGCATGGTTCAGTCATTACTTGGTTAAAGAAACTGGATCAGTTACCCTGAAAAGGTAAACCCAAATCTAGTTTCAATCCAAATTCACTATGTTGTAAGATACAGATACTTTAACCCTACAATTAGAATCCATTACAGCAACTAGAAAACTTATTATACTCACCATGAAATAGTGAAGTTATTAGATGCTTCAAGATTTAAAGTAATTCCCAAATGCAAAACTTCAATGATTGCTCAACTTCATCATTATGACATGATAGGAATGATACCTCAGTGCATGAGGTTCCCTCCAACACAGGGTCTAGAAAGGGTCAAATATACATGACTTACTCTTAAATAGCAAATAAGTTCAATGTGTCAACAACAACGACAACAATAACAACCAAACCTTATCCCACTAGGTGGGGTCTGCTATATGGATCCTTTTACGTCATAAACTCTATTTCCTACTATATCATCATCTATACTTAAATATATTTTATCTTGTTTTATTGTTACTAACCAAGTCTTTTTTGGTCTCTCTCTTCCTCATTTGATGTGTGTGTTTATTATAGTTTCACATCGTCTAACTGGAATATTTATTGAGCGTCTAAGTACAACTCGTACCATCTTAAACGTGTCTCTCAGAATTTTCCCTCAATAGATGCAACTCCGACTTTCTCTCTAATGCTCTCATTTCTTATTCTATCCATCCTCGTATGTCCACACATCCACCTTAGCATCCTCATCTTTGCAACTCTCATCTTCTACTCATATGCTCGAGTCATAGCCCAACATTCGGCTCCATATAACATAGCAGGTCTAACTATGGTTTTGTAGAACTTTCCTTTAAGTTTTAAAGATATCTTGCGGTCACATAAAACACCCAACACTCGTCTCCATTTCAGTCATCCTGCTTGTATTCTATGTAAGACATCTTTCTCAATCCTTCCATCATTTTGTAAAAATGATCCTAAATATTTAAAACTCTCAGTTCCTGGGCAACTCATCATCTCTTATCTTAACAATTGTCTCATTACGTTTAATATTGTTAAACTTAAATTTCATATATTTTGTCTTTATTCTACTAAGCCTAAAACTTTTCCCTTCTAGTGTTTCCCGCCAAGATTCTAGTTTAGCATTTACGCTTTCACGTGTTTCATCTATCAAGACAATATCATCTACAAACAACATGCATCATAGTACTGTGTCTTGAATGTGTGTAGTAAGTTCATCCATAATTAGTGTAAAAAGATAGGAACTTAGAGCTAATCCCTATCTTTATTGGAAATGTTTCAGTTACTCCGCTTAAAATCTTTACTCTAGTCATTACATCCTCATACATATCCTTAATTAATTCAATATATGTTACGTTAACACCTCTCTTTTTGAGAATTTCCATATAATTTCTCTTGGAACTCTATCATAAGTTTTTTTTTAAGTCAATGAATATTATGTGTAGATCTTGTTTTTGCTCCGATATTTTTCAATTAGTTGTCTAAAAAGATGTATAGCTTCTATTGTCAACCTTCAAAGCATGAACCCAAATTGATTTTCAGTCACCGTGGTCTCTTTTCTTAATCTTTTTTCTATTACTTTTTCCCAATGTTTTATAGTATAACTCATTAGCTTAATACCCCTATAATTTACACAATTTTATATATCTCTCTTATTCTTATATAAGGGAACTAGGAGCATTTTTTTCGTTTTTAATATCATGTTAAATAATTTTGTAAGTCATTCAATACCTTGCTTTCTTAAGCAGTTCCATACCTTTATCAGAATATCATCTAGTCCAACAGTTTTTCCATTATACATCTCATTTAAAGCTTATTCTACTTCTGCGGTTTAGATTCTATGATAAAAATTTAAATTTATATACTCATTTGACCTACTTAATTACCTAAGTTAGGTTGGTCACATAAACTTTCATTCAAAAGTTGATGAAAATACCTCTTCTACTGCTCTTTTATTTTTCTATCGTTTACTAGTACCCTATTAGAGCAACTTCAACGCTGTGATTTATTATGGCTACGTTTGGTAGGGTGTAATCTGCATTATAATGTAATCAAGATTACATTACAAGGTTGATTATTTTGTTTGGTTTAATTTTAAACTTGTAATGTAATCTGGATTACAAAAGGTAGTGAAGTTTTTGTAATCTGGATTACAAAGCAAATACTATGTAATCGGATTACATTACGAGGTCACCGTTTAACCAAAATTTAAATGTCGAATATACCCCTAGTCCACCGTGGCTGCCATCCACTGCCGCCGGCGACCACTGCCAGCCGCCTGCGACCACCGTCGGTCGCCGCCGGCGGTCGTCGCTAGCGACCACCGTGTATATATATATTTTTTAATTTTATTTATTAAAAATTTATAAATTTTAAAATTAAAAATTAAATAAAATGGTTAGTTTTTTAATGATTATTTTTAACGGCTATTTTTTTACGGCTAGTTCAAAATTCCATCTATAAATACCGACCAATGTATACACATATTTTCATTCCAACTCACTAAACTCTCCAATTCCACTCTCTAATATTCTCTCCATCTATTCTTTTAAGTTCCTACAATCTTATTTTCAATTTGAAATGGATGAAAATAATAAGGCATTTTTTACAAATTTCTTGAATTCTACAAACAACCCGCAAGAATATTCATCTTCCCAAAATCCACAAATTCCACCAAATTATCAATACTCACATCCATTTCCAAATATGTCGTTTCCTCCACAAAATTTCCAAGGTTTTGGAAATTCTATGAATCATCCAAATTATGCCCCTCGAAGTCCATATCAACCAGTTCTAGCCGAATATTGGCAAAACATGAGTCACCTGTATTTCACGCCGCCGGTTGTTCATGGATATGGTACCCCGCACACAACTGGTATGTCTTTCACTCCTCCGATGTCGAATGAACCTGCAACTCCAACTTTTGTCCCGGAGACTCAACTTTCCGACCATGAATCCCCAATTGAGATGGTCAATTTTGAAAAAATGGTTTCAAATCATGAGGGTACAAGAAAGCGTTCAAATTGGACAAAGGCTAAAGACGAGGTCTTAGCAAGAAGCTTTGTCACTATCAGCGATGATCCAATAATCGACAATGATCAAAAGGCGGATGCTTTTTGGAGACGTGTTGCAAGCTACTACAATGAGAATCGTCCCCAGGTTCAAACACCAGAAGTGTAAATGTTATATGATCACATTGGCACAATATAATTCAAAAGAAGGTATATCGATTCAACGCAAATTATAATAGTATTTACAGTTCATATCGAAGTGGTCATAGTGACGAAGATATATTGAGGTATGCATACGAAAAATATCAATCCGAAAACAATGGCGTTGCATTTAATCTCGAGCATGTGTGGAGAATTGTCGAAGACCGCTTAATGTTTACTCCACAGTCCGCTGATCACTTTGTGGCCACAAAGAAGACGAGGACCTCAAGTCGAGAGCAAGCAACACCTCCTCCAACCAAGATGTGAGTATAGACCTGGATGATGAAGATACTCGTCCAATGGGACAGAAGCAGCAAAAAGAAAGGGAAAAGACAAAGTAAAATCAACCATGGAGGATCTGACACTAAACTACAATAATATTTTCGCAAAGTTCACTGAGTACACAAGCGTGAAGAAGTCCAAAGTCAATCTGAAACAAAAGTAACTCGAAGTAGAGGAGATTAAGGCAAAAGTTGCCTTATCCAAATCTGAAGCTAAGACTCGTCGCTAGAAGTTGAAGGAATATGAAATATTGAACAAAGACACCTCGCAGATGACAAAGGAGCAGCTTATCATACATGAATGTCTATGCCAGGATATTAGGTCGAGATGGAATATCTAAATTGTTTACTCAACGTTCATTTTCTAATATTATTGTATTTTCGAGTGATTGTAAGTTTTAACTATTGTATTTCTCATTTTAATTAATGTGATTTTCAATTATTATAATTTTGTAAAATAGTCGTTGTAAACTAGTCGTTGGAAACTAGCTGTTAGAAACTAGCTGTTGCAAACTATGCATTACAAACTAGCCGCTGCAAACTAGCCGTTGCAAACTATGCATTACAAACTAATCGCTGCAAACTAGCAGTTACAAACTAGTTGTTGCAACTAGCCGTTGCAAACTAGCTGTTGCAAACTAACTGTTGCATAAGAAAAATAATATATATAGACACATTGTGCTATGAGATTTTCATTTGACTATAACGTGCTTCCTCCAAAAATGTCTCATTCTATAGGCAGCTCTGGCTCAAGTTCTAGCTCGACAAGCGAAGACGAAGTCCGTGTTGAAATCGATAAGCAAGCTTATGATCCAGGTGAAGAACTGATGTTATTGGTTCTTCAACAACACCAACAACTTATGGAAGCATATCAGAGGGAGGACACACACAAAAGAAGAAAGTTCATCCAAAGAAATCGTGAAGTCGGGCATGAGAGGCTCGTCAATGATTATTTCTCTATAAACCTGGTGTATCACGATGAAATATTTCGAAGACGATTTCAAATGCGACGAGAGTTATTCCTCCGTATAGTGAATGCATTAGAGAATCATTTAGTGTTTTTTCAACATAGGGGCAATGTCGTGCGAAGAAAAGGGTTGTCACCACTACAAAAATGCACAGCTGTGATTCGTCAACTGGTTTACAGAGTCCCCGCTGACCATCTTGACGAGTACCTACGTATGGGTGAATCAACTGCCATTAGGTGTCTTTTCAATTTCTGCGAATACGTGGTTGAAATATTTGGTGATAGGTACTTGAGAAGGCCAAATGTTGATGATGTTCAACGTCTTCTTCAAATGCATGATGAGAGGCACGGCTTCCTTGGTATGTTGGTAGCCTTGATTGTATGCACTGAAATGGAAAAATTGTCCAGTTGCTTGGAAAGGTCAATTTACAAGGGAACATAGGTCACCAACAATCGTACTTGAAGCGATCGCGTCTCATGACTTGCGGATATGGCATGCATTTTTGGGGGTCGCCGATTCACGTAACAATATTAACGTGTTATATGAATCTTCCATATTCAACAACGTCTTACAAGGAAATGCGTCGGAGCTTAATTTCACAGTGAACAGCACTGCATATACGAAAGGTTATTATCTAACAGATGGAATATATCCCGAGTGGGCTACTTTCGTTAAGGCTTTTCCTTGCCCGGAGGATCCAAGAGGAAGTTGTTTAAGAAAAGACGGGAATCTGCAAGAAAAGATGTCAAACGGGCATTTGGGGTACTCCAATCTCGATGGCCAATTGTCAGAGGTCCAACTCGTTATTGGTATAGGAAAAATTTAAAACAAATCAAGTTAGCATGCATTATTTTGCATAACATGATTGTTGAGGATGAGGGAGGTAACATGACAAATTGGTACAACGATGAAGGTGACAAACCCGCACAACCTATCCATGGCTCAAACCAAGGATTTCAAGATTATCTTCGAACAAATTTTGAACTACGTGACACTCAAGTTCATCACCAACTTCGTGCTGACTTAGTTGAGCATATTGGGGGGCAATACAACAACAATCCGTGAATTAGTATTTCATATATTATTTTTAATTTCATCATAGTGTAGTTTATTTAAGTTATTGTTGTATTTCAATTTTATAATTACATGGTAACTTAAAATAAATTTCGTTTTCTCAACTTTATAATTTTAGCCGCTTAGTTGTAATTTCGTTTTCCCAACTTTGAAATTTTGTTTTCTCACAAACATCTATTTTATTTAATAAATATATATTAAAAAATAATATTATTTTTGAAAAAAATAAAATTATATTTTTAAAGTAAGATTATTATTAAAAATAATAATAATAATTTAAATATTTTAAAATATATTTAAAATGTATTTATTTAATATGATATAATTTTAAGATAATTGAGTGGATTGTGAGACCCATAAATAATGAGTGTTAATGTTAAAAGGAATGTGGGTGAAAGAAGGATGTTGTTATAATGAGTATGTGGCAGTGGACCCATGCTTTTTATGAGGTGGTAAGTGTTATAACGATGTAGCGTTGTGGATGCCCTTACATTCATCTTTAATACATTTTATTTAGATAAGATCTTTTGTCTTCCTTTCTCTCACTTTAACTATTCTATAAATGTCTCTTTCCCCTTCTTTGTATCTAATTTTTGATATAATCGTTCAAAAGTTTCATTCTTTGCTTCATTCACTACTTTCTAAGCCTCTTTCTTAGTTATTATATATTTTTTAAAATTTTTCTAGTTCTTACAAATATATAATTCCTTATAAGTTGTTCGTTTTTCCTTTACTTTCTCTTATTCCTTCTTATTCCACTACCAAGATTCCTTATTTAGTGGTGCATGTCCCTTTGATTCACCGTGTACACTCTCAGTTACTATTTCAACTTTGATACCATCTTATCCCATGTCGTATTTGTTAGGACCAAAAGAATTAAGATATCTCCATAATGGTGTGATACTGTCCACTTTGGGTCTAAGCCCTCATGGTTTTATTTTTGGACTATACCCAAAAGGCCTCATACAAATGGAGATATCTTTCTTTTATAAACTCGTGATCTTTCTCATGTGTTTTCAATATGGGACTATATTTGTAACCTTACAACCCAGCAATCCTTCCCTCAAACAAAGGACCACAGGTCCCCCTCAAGTGGAAAAGCCTATCCGTTTAACGTCTGATTCTCAATCCACCAGGTCTTCTTGCCTCTCAGTCCGACCAACCTAAGACTTCCTTGCCAAGCCGCAACTAGGACTTCCTGTCCCTCGGTCCAACTGACCTACTATAACTTCCTTACCTAGCCACAACTAGGACTTCTTGCCCCTCGATCCAACCGACCTACTAGGACTTCTTGCCTGGTGTCTGGTCTTCTTGATCCGGACATGAGAGTCCCCACTTCCTTTGTTCGAGGTCAATATTCTACTTACATGGCTCGATTAAATCATAACTCTTGTGCACAGTTGACGGTTAGATCTTCTGGTAGTCCGAACTCTGATACAATTTGTTATGACCAAAAGAATTTAGATAGCTCCACAATAGTGTGATATTGTCCACTTTAGGCTTAAGCCCTCATGGTTTTATTTTTGGGTTATACCCAAAAGACCTCATATCAATGGAGATATTTTTATCTTATATACCCATGGTCTTTCCGATGTGTTTTCAATATGGGACTATGTTTGCAACCTTGCAACATCAACAGTATTAGAGTCATCATATATTTCACCTAATACTTGTACTCCTACCTTTTCCTTAAATATATTTTGCTTCCCATTCTTTAACTTCCACCACTTAATTATAGGAGTCGTATATATTTTCTTTCTATTTATATTATATTTGAGGCATATATCCAACACTACTAACTTATATTGGGTAGTTAAGCTTTCTCCAAAGTTGACCTTGCAATCTTTACAAATCTTTCTATCCTTCTTTCTAACCATAAGAAAGTCAATTTGCGATTTATTATTCTCACTTTTGAACGCCACTAAGTGTTATTCTCTTTTCTTAAAAAATATATTAGCTAATATAAGGTAAAAATCTAATATAGTTTTCCCTTCTTCATTTCTCGTTCCAAACTCATAACCCTCATGTATTCTCTCATATTCCTCATTTTTCACTCCGACATGCCAATTTAGATCACCTCCTATTAAAATCATTTCATTTGGCAGAATGTTTTGTAATACTTCATCTAAGTCATCCCCAAACCTTGATTTGGTAGCTTCATCTAATCCTACTTACGGTGCATATACGCTAATTATGTTTATAGTTTCTTTCGCCGCTATTATCTTAAGGGTTATAATTCGATCTCCTTTTCTAACTACTCCTACAACTTCATCCTTCAACGAACTATGTACAACAATACTCACTCCATTTCTTAGTTTACCCTTTCCTATATATCTTAACTTCAAACCTGAGTTCTCTATCTTCTTTACCAATGTTCTAAAATGCACCCTAAGCGGCTATCTAAGCGCCACCTAGGCGCTCAGCTGCCGGCACCCGCACCGGAAAGGTGTTGGGCGTCAAGCCTAGGCAGCCCAGCCGCCTAGGCGACGTCGGACTGCGCTCGACGTCGCAGAAATTTAGGAATTTTTTTAAAATGTTTTTTTTCAATTTAAAGCCCTAAACGGCTAAACCTTATTCGATCTCACCGTTTCGACTGCCTCTCGCCTTCTCCGGAAGAGCTGTGAGTTTTAAAATTTATTTTATATTTTGAAGCAATTTTTTTCGCCTCCCGCGATGCTGGAAGCATCGCGGGACTCGTCTGGGTCGCCGGATGAGTCGCTGGAAGCTTTTGGCGGCACCTGAGGTTTCCAACGGAGCAAGAAGCATCGAGGACGCGCCGAGCGCCAAAAGCATCCGGTGCCTCCGGAAGCTTCCGACGACTTGTCCGACGACCCAGACACGTCCAGGAAACCGCTCGCTGCCGCTAGAGTTCTGAGCAGCTATGCCACGTCGCGCGTGGCGTTCAGCACTCATTCTTGTTTTAATTTATTTATTATTTTTAAAATTTATGTATTATTTAATTAATTCAACAATTCTCACTTAAATAGGGTAATTTAAATAAGCTTTTATACACCCTAATTAAATTATCCCAATAAATTATATATAAAAAAATATTTAAAATTAAAATCTTTTTATAAATTTTATGAAGTTATTTATATTCTAATAATATTATATTTCAAATTTCAAAATTCTAATAAATATTATTAATTAATTTATATTCTAATATTTAATATTTAAAATTAAAAAATTCTAATAAATTTTGTTAATTCATATAAATCATATTTACATTCACAATTTTATATTTAAAATGTTAAAAATATATAATAAATTTCATTAATTTGTATAAATCACATTTATATTCTGACTCTTAAATAGGGTAATTTTAATAGGCTTTATACATCCTAATTAAATTATCCTAATAAATTATATAAAAATATATTTAAAATTAAAATCTTTTAATAAATTTTATTAAGTTATTTATATTCTAATAATATTATATTTCAAATTTCAAAATTCTAATAAATATTATTAATTAATTTATATTATGATATTTTATATTTAAAATTAAAATTCTAACAAATCTTATTAATTTATATAAATCATATTTATATTCATAATTTTATATTTAAAATGTTAAAAAAATCTAATATATTTTATTAATTATTTAATCCATATAAATTACATCTATATTCTAATAATATTTTTTACTGATCTATATTAATATTTTTTATTGATTTATATCCTATAAATTTATTCTTAAATCACTTTTCAGGTAATCACAATTACAATGGCGAACAATAGGCATCCATCACTCAACCTGAATCCGAGATTTTTAGGAGAAAGTCAAATGACATCGGATGAGAATTTGGGATGTTGATTGATCCTAAGAACTTCGATAAAATTAAATGTAAGTTGTGTGAAAAAATGATATCAAGGAGTGTATAGGAAGGAGCGCATAGCAAATATACCTACAAATGTATCTGGTTGTCAAGATAATATGTTTGTACAGGCAACTTGTCAATGAATACCATACATGATGTTTGAAAGACTCTTAAAATTCACAAGAAAGTATATTAAATGAATGAAAAGTTTAGCTTAAAGAAAGTTACCAACATTAACAAACACAAGAGAAAAAATAATATAAAAGGTCAACTAATGAAAAAATCCACCTAGGATGAATCTGAAGACCGTGAAGATGGCATGAGTTGAGTATGTCTATGAGTAACATGTCATAATCCTTTCACAGTAGATTCCAACAAAAAATAGAAGTAAGCACTATCTCTTAATAAGGGTGATGCAAAGATGGGCTTTGGTTCACACTAATTATAAATTTTTCATGTTGATGTTGTTGCAATTTCGGTCTACGGGTGTAATGATAGGTTTCACCTATGTGAATTGAAATGCAACATGATTTCAAACTTTGTATCACATTTTATACTGAAGTTTCTTAAATTCATTATTTGTGGTAACTGGTAACATGTTCTAGATAGTTCTCTCGTATAGAAAGAGAATAACTATCAGTCATTCTTTATATGGTCTCATATGTAAATAGTGAAATTGCAGCACTGGTAATCATATCTCTTTATTTGAATCTGCACAGGCTCTTCTATTGTACTTCCACCCTCTCTGGTACTTGAAACCTAGTGTCCTATGAAATGTATCTATACTGTGTACTTTTGACTTTTCAATCTCTATATTGGATATTCTGGTAGGATGTCCCCATCCAAATTTTCTTTTAAAATAAACAAATATATTGGTAGTTAAGGATTTGTGCAAATCAAGTATAATAGCAAGCTTTGGGTATGGAATTCAATTCAATTTAGTATGGCATCGGAGTGAGAGCTCTTATGTTTGAATCCTTTCAGTGTCAACAATTTAAAAGATAGTAATAGTGCAAGTCAACTCACTATTGGTTTATGTTGCCTACAAACAATTGAGCATAAAAGTGTAGATTGGGTATTCCGCCCTCACGGTCTGAGCTTAGTTGGTAAGTGGCCGGTTGATTGTGACATAAGGTCTTGGGGTCGAATCTCGGAGCTAGCGGGTAAATACCTACAACCCGCGTAATTAGGTGAGTTGGTAAGTAGTAGATTGATTGCTATATAAGGTCTTGGGGTCGAATCTCGGGGCCGACGGGTATAAATCCCTGCAACTCTGTAAACTCACCCCACCTGGCACTTGCCTTCTTAGTCACCATGATTTACGTCCTCCGTGTTGATCCTGGGGTGGGCTGGCAGGGGCGCTAGGGGCAAGTGTATTCGTCTTTTGCCACGTAAGTTGGGTTTTCCACATTTAAAAAGTAGTATAGTTCCACTGAATCTAATGAAGACAGTACAGACTAAATATGTGAAAGGATTCATATATACGACAAAAAAGTAGGATTAAGCACCTTCTATTGTTTTACCTGCATCATCCTCATATCAAAACGACCAACAAAAAGTGTTACAGAAACTAATAGATCAAATACTGTCTTGAACAAGTCAGCTGAAGTCCTGCAAAAATGTGTAAACAGAAAGGATGAGGTAATGTGCTTCTTGGATCATAGACCAAAACTTCTTTCATGTCTAGAAACTCACCCAGAATACCAAGGAACCATATCCAAGAAATCAGGTTCCACCTGCTTTTTCAACCTTTCATGCTCCGAAATTGACAAGGGGTGAGTTAGAGCCCATCTGTTAAGTAGGGATGATGTATGAGTGCACCTTAAGAAAAATAGAGAAGCTTAAAAAATAACATGTACATTCATAAACAAAAATGTTTGGTGAATCAATCACAATTAATAAATAACAGAAAGACTAGTAAGCTAACTATGAAAACAATCGGTGAGTTTCTTTGTAGTATGTAGGCATCTAACAACAAAAAAATGCATCACAAGTTTCTTTGTCAGACATTTGGTACTATGTTGATTATAGGCCAAATGCTAAATTTAACAATTCAAAGTTTCTAAAATTGAAGGTAATAATGCAGAGTGCAATTCAAATATTTTCCTAAAAATTCTGATTTCTAAATGTAACAGATGTACCAATGTATTGTACACAGAATTAAAGATTTAATTAATTATTATAACATACCCAGTTGATCGCTCAACAACATAGTTAGCTATGTAAAGGCCAATGAACGTTGCCCATAACGAATATATAGGAGATATTTCATCAGATGGACCGGCACATGATCCACTGCAAGCTAACTGGCATATGCATGTTAGACGCACCAAAACTGCATTCTTCTTCAAAACTACAGAAACATTTTTAGCATAATATCATCATACCTCTCCATAAATGACCCACCCTGATAGAAAAGGATAATCACTGGCAGATCCAACTGGAGCAAACCAAGATGAGCAGATTTGATCTTTTAATTCAGACATTTGAAGAAAATTTGACAGCCAGTTGCTCCCATCTTTACTTTTCACAAATTGAGATGAATTGAAAGAATTTCTTTCTCCCAAGAATTTATGCCTTTGAATGGCACGATTACCACAGTGGCTATAAAAAACACAACACCCAATACTTATAACCTGAAAATAGGGAAAGAGGGATCATCAATCAATTTTATTTCATGCAGAAGCATAAATAGACTTCACAAGTAGGTACTATGATAATACTGACAGTACAATTCTGGAGAATGGTGAATATCTCTGGTTTTTTTCCTGCTACACGAGCAACAAGCCCAACATACCAAAGGCCAAGAAAGATAATATGGAAGACAGTAAGGAATACTATAGATGATACATATATTGTCAGAAACAAGGAAAGATTCATCTTTAAATCCACTCCCATAGACAGAAAACTAGGAAGATGATAGAGAGCTGCTACAAAAATCCAAACAACATACCTGCAATGTAATTAGCTAGTAAATCAGAAAGATCAAAATAAATGACTAATGTAAGTAGCAATCATAAAAATTTGAAAATAAATGTCAGTAAAAATAACCATACCAACGGCTAAAGTTTGAGTAATTTGGTTTAATTCTCTTCCCAATAAATGGTGACGAGAAGAAATAGAAGAATCCAATTAAAAATAGGTACATAGACCACCACTTAATATTGTTGTCCAGTTTCTGTATGAGGGTATGTATATTATCAGATGAAATGAAGAATAAACATGTCACTATCACTGCTGTAATAGTATGCCTTGAATGCTCATGTGGATAAGCATATGTTGGATTCAGGATTGTTGTAACCCTCTCCATTTCGAGGGTATCCAGCAATGAGCTCATAGATTCTTTA